>NW_022713312.1:2100-3958 GCF_011630105.1 Anneissia japonica
GCTGGAAGCGTATAAATGCATGTCGTTGCCAAGTTGTTGCTAACGAAAAAATGTGAATTATAGGGTAATACGCCCGCGCGCGATCCAAAAGCGGGGAACACATAGGTTTGTCGCGTCAAAGGGATCTGTTGCCGAGTGATCTCCTTCTCAATAATACATCCATGGTTGAACTGAGGAGATCCTTGCAGTTGGTCCTGTGTGCATTTATGGCCCATGTCCATGCTATAGAACACAGTACACAGTATACTCTTTGAAAAAGACTAGAGGATTGTCTCCCGGTGTACTGCCCAATCCAAACAATCCAAACCAGAAGGACCCCACTGGAAATAAGTCTTCGGTCTTAGTATGTTATTCTTTCTTAGGCCTAAAACAAAAAAAAGTTTTGTTGGCGTAACCCGACAAAAGAATCGGCCGACCCTAGACATTTTTATTTAAATTTCATGATACAAATTTATGTGAGCAAAGAGGGCGTGGTTAGGCATCACGCAAATGTTTCAAAAGTGGTCCAAGGACAAAAAATATGACAGGGGCCCTTTAAAGGCTTATTTAATTGATTTTATAGATTTCAAGGTCTTTGCTGAATATTGTGGCAGTAAAAATAAAAGGGGAAAATTTTTTTTTTAGGCCTTATTGTGATTCATACCAAAAATACTAACCTATCCGATCCTTTGTGAAACCAATAGTGTAATTATAGTTTCCTTGATTTTGAGCAGACCAATAAGTACAGTATATGCCCATTGACTAGACTATTGGAAAGATCTACAACTACCGGTAGAGCATTAATGCGTCATGAACATAATATATGGACCACTTATAGGCAGTCTGGCCTTGGTTTTAGGCATTGTTTCCACTCCCAGATTTAAAAATACATTAGATTTATTTGTGGTTTTTCCTTTCAGCAACTTATGGAGAAAGTATAATAAGAGGTTCCCGTAGGAATCAAGCAGTCCAAGGTTTGATTGTTGTTCAATTAGTTTGTCACTAGTCATGCATTCATTTTTTGTTTCCGTTATGTTACTTTAACCACTATATGTGCACGTAGTCATGGATTTCCTAGTATCTGATTCCATTTCATCCCATAGCTCTTATTGTTAATTACAGGTTAATAACATGCTATTTCCTGTTGACAACTAAAATATAACCCATGTGCTCATTAAATGAACACGTACATTCTTCAGTAAAGAACAAGGGATGTCTACTTGTATACTGCTAAATTCACCACCAGGAGTGTCATTGCATTGTGGCATTGTACCAATGCTCTCTAGGTGCCCAGTTGCATAGTAACTAAACTATTGTGCCACCGATTACTTTACTTCTGAAATTTTGGTAGGAAAGCTTGTAAATACAATGCTGCAATTCAGCTTCGGCTGCTACTGATTGTATAGATTGAATAAAGAATTTGAATTTGATTTTGAAGTACATTTATATCATCTAAAAGTAGATTGCATCTTATACTTTAGCATTTTCACTGCAATTGTCCACATCATCCATTCACCTTGTTAAATTTATGTTTGCTGATGTTTGTATGCATATTTATTAAAAAATTATAATTTATTATTTTGTTATTGGTATTATTTTATTATTATATAAATTATTATTGTTATTTTTGCTGTAACTGGCACTGTTAATACTATTATTGTTATAGTTCAATAAAATTGATATTATTCTTTATATATAATTTATTTATTATCTTATTTACATTATTTGTAACTACATTGAGTAATAATGCATATTATTAAACAAATTAATAGAATATGGACATTGTACATTGCAGTACTTGTCAAAACCACTACATTTTGCAATTAGATGATTGTTACTGTTTTTAATGACAATAAGAGATTATCTGTGGTTTTGTCTG
>NW_022713313.1:0-758 GCF_011630105.1 Anneissia japonica
TCTGGGCAATCAGTGTCCACGATGGAAACTTCAAAGTGCCTGATATTCTGAAGCCGATTATTAACAGTTCTGCGCACCATACTGATCATCACATGTTTTTCAACTACAACTACGGACAGTACTTTACGTTCTGGGATCGTGTTGGGGGATCCTTCAGAGTGCCTAGTGCCTTTGAGGGGAAATCTCCTTTGGATGAATTAAAGAAGAGATAAAAGATCACATCAAACATTTCGATGGTAAACCATGTGACTTCAAAAACAGTACTGTACTGTGTATCTTTAGCTGTAATTGTATACATCCTGGTATGAAGCAACTACATAACGGGAACACGGTTATTCCGTCGATCTGATAGGGTTTCAGCCCACAGGAATTGATTAATGTTTCATTAACAACCACAACATGCGTGACAATTAACGTTAATAGCTTGACATAACGCTGGTAACTATAAAAATGTTGTAGGGCTACATTTCTTCTTTATTTTAACACTAACATAAAGTTAAAAAAAACAACTTTGCTCATTACACAGGCACTGGCGGATGGTTGACTCTTTAATAGTATTGTTTGCCACTACACCTTATTACCTCCACCAACGTTGGCAGGAGGTTATGTTTTTGCCTGGTTTTTTATTTAGCTGTTTATTTGTCTGTCGGCATATTTGTTGTGAACAGCCTACAGCCCATATTTTTTTATCAGAAATTTATGACTTTGTCAATATTCTATTGACACAACAGATGTTTTAGGACTCTAAATAACATATT
>NW_022713314.1:0-310 GCF_011630105.1 Anneissia japonica
TCGTTTAGCAGCCGCCAGTGCTTCCTGGCCACCGGCGTGGAGGCGATCGCCACCGATTCCACGGCATAAAAAGAGGATTTGGAGGAGAACCGGTCGAACGAGTTCGGGTCGTGCCCCGCGTCCGACAACCTGCCTTTCAGACCGGCCGCGTTCATCTTGAGGATGGATCTCAGCGAGTACAGCGTGTATTTTTCGGGATCCGATTTCAGCTCGAACAGGGTGGCCGCCAAACCGGCTCCGATCGGTCGGTTGTCCGCCATATCGACCATCTGGGAGACGGTGATGCAGTCCTTGGCCAGCACCCGGTCGA
>NW_022713314.1:331-926 GCF_011630105.1 Anneissia japonica
ACCCGGTCGAGCACCGTCGTTCGGAGTTCGCGAAGGGACATCGGCTCCCGACCTTCGGCCTTTGCCTCGAGCACAGGAATTTCGGGTCTCTGTTCGTTCGAAACCACGTACACCTTCATGTGTTTGTCGCTGAGCTTCGGATAGCACGGCCTGTATCCTCCGATCGTCGGACGATTGACTCTGTCGTCGACGAAACGAGACCGATTCGACCGATCCGACGGTTGTCTTGTCGATGGACCAAGAAATCTTTTTCGGTACTACATTTCCCAAATTCCTATTTTTTTTTCTAAGTTCTCTCTCTCTTTAATACCAAATATCGACCGATCGCAATCATCGTCTGAAAGACTGCACTCTTCTCGTACCGCGATCGTCGTTGGCATCCATCAACCTCGTGTACTCGTAATCGTCATCTTCCATCATGGCATCCCTGCCCGTGTCCACGTGGACGGTGCTGGTCGAACGCCAGTGGTGGTATACCCCGTATATCATGTGGCAAACGGCGGCGACGATGGCGAGGACGAGAAGGACGTGGTTCACCGTCGGAGTGAACGACGAGCTGCAGAAGGCCGTGTCAACGTACTTGGTCGTCAAGAAG
>NW_022713315.1:0-1079 GCF_011630105.1 Anneissia japonica
CTTCATCTGAAGTACAGTTGTTCCTGTTGTATAAGCCCCCAGTGGCGAATCAAGGATTTTGAAATAGATGTGGGCCTATGAGGGGCTTCACAGATGGGGATCTGTACCACCACTGCCCCACCATGAATAATTATGATAATTGCATTTCTAGATGGCCAGAAATGGCTCTATCAGACTAAAATTTTAATATAAATTTCATCCTTTCTCTATTTTCTTTATAATTTTGAAAAAATTTAGGGGTTGGGGCAGCTTGGCTCCTCTTGAATTTGCCACTCAGGCCACTTTAGGTATAAGCCCACCGCCTTTTGCTGTAAAAGTGCTGTTTGTAAAAATAGAATTGATATTTTCATTTTTAATATTGTTTTTGTAGATGCTAAAGGATATCTTTTGGACTATAACTATGAACTGAAAATTTATGATGGCAGATTGGAGTTTAAAGTTAATTCATCATCTCTGTTCAACGACAACTGTCCATTAGCTTTCAGATTTATTGATACTGTTACAGATGAAGAGAAGGTAAATTTATAGCATAATAATCATGTAGATGTTGAGGTGCAGGACAAAGTAAATTAGATTGGATTTATGCGGTGCGAACCTCAAGGATAACCCACAAAAGCATAAAGACTTTCCAGTGGCGTAATTCTGGTGGTGATTGGGCAGTACAGTGGCAGACATTCTGTACTGGTACTGGTAGTGGTACTTGTATGGGCATTTATAATGCACCTTTTCCTTGCGGTTATAAAGCGCAGTTATTTTGCCATGGTCATTGGGTCCATATGCTAAGCGTTGCTACTGGTAATCAGCACAGGAGCAAGTAACCCCACCAGGTACTCATTTATAATCCTGAGTGGAGAGAAGCAATTCAGATAAAGCGTCTTGTTCAAGGACACAAGCGAAATGCATAGCGAGAGATTGAAACCCTGACCTTGAGGTAGGGAAACTTAAATCGTGCCAAACTACTTCCTGAGAATGTTTCTTTAATAGGCACTGGGCCATCTACACCCAGGATCATCAGCTTAAACACCTTTTCTGAAATACAGTGTGCTTTTTTTTTTTGTCTTTTAATAAATCCAAGCCAT
>NW_022713316.1:0-560 GCF_011630105.1 Anneissia japonica
ACTTAGAACTAGAGATATTTAATGTAGGCTAACAAACACAAATGTAGTTAATTCGATTTTTAATTGAATATTTATTATTTTTCAGGTTTTTGCCCTACCAACCAGAAGTTTGGCTACCACCACCAATTCTCAGGCAGGTACACATCAAGCAAATTCACATCAAAAATTATATAATAAGGCAAGTACAGTAATTAGTAGGCTTAGGCCTGAGGTAGCCTATTTTATTGGTATTATGGTTTACATTATTTCGAGTGATTTTGAGGGGGTATTATTCAATTAGCACCTGCATAGACTAAACTGAGCTTTAAAATATTTAATAGAAAATCAATGCAATTAATCATAGCATATTAATATAGTGTCATCAGTCAACATTTTATTTACATAGAGCTTTAGTATTTCTTTTAATTGAAAAAAATCACTATTTTTCTTATTCATGCAGGTATAGTTTATCCGGCTCTACCAATTGAAATTTATTCAAAATTCATATTGTTAAATAATTTTAATTCAATTCATACAATACAGGCTGTATGTTAGCACAGTATTATTTCAATACAGTAGTA
>NW_022713316.1:576-769 GCF_011630105.1 Anneissia japonica
ATACAGTATTTATGTACAATATTATTTAATGATGTTGAATACTCTATAACAATTATTTTCTGATAATAAAAATTAAATGCACTTCTAGCATTCCATTTTTATATATAAAAAGTTTATAATGCAATATTAAAATAGATATTCATACATTGTATTTTTATTAAATTTTAAAAGTTGAATATATTTAAAATGTACT
>NW_022713317.1:0-925 GCF_011630105.1 Anneissia japonica
TAAGAAAAAAAAAAAAGAATTTTGTGCAACATATTTTGACATTGCAGTTAAACGAGAGAATGGGACTACATTATACGCACTTCGCTAGGCCCGATAGGCTCCTATAGGCATTGGGCCTATCACAGACAGAATCAATGTTCTTAAGCTTTCTGCAGACTATCAGACAATTTTCTTTGACAAAAAAAAAAATTAAAAAAAATACTGTTGTAGGACCAAATAGTTATGATAAACCCATATGGTAATAATGTGATGTCATCATGACCATATTTAGGCATGTCACATGTTTCCTTCAAATAAAATGTGATAGTCTGGATAGGGCTTAATAATATGTAACAAAAGGTCAAGAGTTCATTAATCGATACAAATAGAAAATCTGTCTAACTAGGACCAGACAGTGCGTAAATCAATAAACCGCACATATGATAAATATAAATAGGCCTATGCTCAATAGGCCTATATACGTGAGTCCAGGCACGTATAATATTTTTATGCGATAACATAATTAATAGCTTGGTTAAGATTCTTAAAAACATTTCCTATCATGTGTACATAAACGGAACCACATATCTTTAAAAAATAACTTAACCTGTCTAAAATCTTGCAAAATCATATTATAATCATTGATCATGTCAACGCACTATAATTAAGTACCGATATTTTTTACATCTAAATAAGGCCTTATTACGCATTGCAGGATGTAACAGGATGTAGGCATGTTCTTCTCACTAAATTACTGTCACTGCTTTTTCTTTTCTTCTTAGAAACCAATTTGTGGTTTTTTTTTTTTTTCGAATTTCAACCCAGGGCCTGGGTTATTATTTTATTAATATTATTTTGGTTTATTTAGTTAATCATAAAACAAGACGTGCATGAAATTGTTCATAGTACATACTGGCGAATTGAGGGGAAATGTCTGGAGCAATAA
>NW_022713318.1:0-1977 GCF_011630105.1 Anneissia japonica
ACTTTATCAGCATTAGATACATACTCAAAATGCATAACTTTGATAACTATAATCTTTAATGGGGGGTATTCTGATAATGATGTGTGTTTATGATAGCCAAAGCATGTATAGGTACACAACTAAACCCATATTAAAGTAACAGTCCTCTGTGTTTGTTTATCATCAGAATTCGCTGAGAATACTTAAATGCAGTATAATTGAAAATAATGTAAACATGCTGAGCTTAGCATCTTAATTGGTTATGATGTAGAGTGTAGTTACAAAGTCCGTTGACTATAATGTACTGGTTATTTGATTAGCACAACACAAGCACAAGTTCTGTAATACTTCATGTGGCATTCTTCATCTTTATACATAGCACTGAGTCACAGATACATGAAGCCATGGGGTGTAGTTGTGTTTATTCCTCAAATGAGGACACGGGCTGTGTTCATACGCAACTCGCCTTTCACATTAGCAGATAAAACTCAGAATTTTGCCTGCGGCCTTACGACCAACCCTTATTCACGCTAGTGTCAGCAGGGGCATAAGCTGGGGGATGTGAGGTGTGCGGCCACACCCCCCAAAAGGCAACAAAATAGGCTTTTAATATACAGTGAACAGTGAAAAAGAACATGTTTGCATTCATTTCTTTTTTTCGGAAATTTATTTATTTTTTTTTTAGGGAGCATTCTCCGTTGCTGTCCCAAGGTGTTGAATAGCTTTCCTATTTTTGTTTGTGAGTCTCCTGTTGAAATCTTTAAGAATCGTCTTAAGACTTGTCTTTTTAGTTTACTTATTATTATTGTTGTATAGAATAGCTTTAAAACATACAATTAAAAAAGACGAAATTAAGATAAATAAAATATATTGGAATATAATATTGGCGTCTTAATTTTCTTCTTAAACTTTGATGAAAACTTGGTTAATGAGATAAAAAGCGGTTAATAAAATACAGTTTTATGAGAATTTTTAAATTTGGGGAAAATATGAGAAAGAGGTAGATTGTTGGAATTATCAAATTTCATTGACGTATGCCTCAAACTCTGAGCAAACAAAAAAAAATTGTTAAACAGCATTCTTCCGTACAGTACAGAACATATAGCATACAGTACTGGGAAATGTATGGGCAAAGCCACAGCATGATTTTAAAAATACATCAGATGACACCAACATTATTATTTTTTTAATTACTTTCGTAATTCTGTGTAATTTTTTCAATAAAACCAGTAACACATGCAGCAGTAATAATTTTTTTAAAAGTACAAATATTTTTTTTTTACAAATATTTGTTTAATTACAATATATTACGCTTATTTTGTCAAATCACCGGATACAAAATTAAAAACTCAATTGTGCCAAAGGCATTAAAATACATCACAAAACACTATAAAATGCTACAAACACCGGAGCGACTGGGGGCTTCCCCCTACCACCGGGCCCTTTTGCGCCCCTGGCCCCCAGCACCTGGCTTGGGACCTTTGGACCCTTCATTACGCTACTGATCCTGCATTTACAATTTTCGCACCCTCCTCCACCCAGATGGGAACCACCCTACGCCCCTGGTTACCTTGCATTATGGGATGTAATGTCATGACATAGTTTGGCCTCTATTAAAGCTGAAGCCCAGCTCTTCCATTTTGGTGGTTGTGAGCCTGTAGGTTGGATGTTCCGCCCTGTTCCATCCAGGGTGTTGTTATAGTGACTGTACAACTCCCTCCTCCATCGAAACCTCCTCGAATTTGAGTAGACTATGATGCACTTAATCAGGGCAAAGGTTCCTTTTTCTGTCCATGTGTTGTTTCAGTTAATTGTTGTTTGGAAAATAAATCCGAAATAATAAAAATAAAGTAAAGTTACAATTTTGCAGCGTAGGAGCAATGCACATGTTTGTCGATTTCAGAGATTTGAGAGAAAAGAGGGGAATAGTGCCCGGGATTACGCTTATCATCGTACTCGAAGCATAAGAGGTATTTTGGACATCCCTCAGTTGGGCTT
>NW_022713319.1:0-202 GCF_011630105.1 Anneissia japonica
TAACCCATTTGGGGCCCATATGGAACCTATATTTCCCAACCAATGGGTATGATATGGACTAGCCCATAAGGCACCCTCCGGATTCTGCACCCAAGCCCCATGTGGGGCCCACATCTTTCAGAGAACCCATATGGGGCCAACATGGTACCCTTATGCATTTGTACATGGGTGGCATACGGGATTCTCACATGGTACCCATATG
>NW_022713319.1:266-534 GCF_011630105.1 Anneissia japonica
TCTGCCCATATGGGGCCCCTCGTATTCTCCACCAAAGCCCCATGTGGGACAAACATGGTACCCATTGCAACTGCACATGAGTGGTATATAGGTGTCCCATATGAGGCCCATATTTTCTGGCTCATATATGGATGGCATATTAGTTTGCCCATATGGGAGCCTGTATGTTTTAGCTGACATGGCCCAGAGAGAACAAATATGATGGCCACACATTTCTGACTTGGCTTCTAACTCTTGTTTGAACATTGGCTGAGTCGATGACCATAAG
>NW_022713320.1:0-896 GCF_011630105.1 Anneissia japonica
GGTGGATTCCAAGTTTTCCGGTTCCGGAGCACGACGGCTACTCGTCTCTGGGATCGCGATGCGACCCGGACGAGGCCGTCAGACTGTTCGCAGCTGCGTATCCGGCGATAACGTTCTCGTTCGCTGTGCCGGAGGTCGCCGACGACGAGAAGTTGGCGTTCGCCCTGGCGGCTGACGTGGTTCGACTTCGATGCTCCCAGCGTCAGCTTCAGGTCCTCCGTGCAGGGTCTCGCGTTCGCCCAAGAACAGCGCCTCGAGATCTCGTCGTTGATGCCAGCTTTCGACGCGTCAGGCACAGCATCCCGTACATGCACGCCTCCTCGTTCGACGGCGTGATCGCCGAGATGGCCAGCAGGCAGAACGAAGATTACGTCACCAGTCTCTCGACCTTTCTATTGGTGCTGGCTTCCGTCGACCCGAGGGACGCCGACGGTGCCAACCGCCGTCCGCCGACCGGCGCCAAGAAGGGCACGACGTACTTCGAGAGCGTCGTCGTCGTGAACGGGAGAAACGTCGAGTGGAATCGTTCGTCCGATTGCTTTTCTTGATTCCTGACGTGCGCCAGGATCCTGCTGTGCTGCCACCCGAGATCCGACTTCGTGAGAAGTCCGTTTTACAGTTCGACGCCGATCGTCGACGTCTTTGCAGAATTGCTCTTCGATCAGGAGGGCCGGTCCTTCGCCGAAGACTCCGCGGACGATAGCGAAGATCGGCAGTCGTCCTCGCAACCGCCGCCTCCACATCGGCCGAGATCGTTTCCGTCCAAACTGCCCAAACCGTTTCGGGAGAGCTCCCGAATTTTCGTCAACGAATTCGACGACGATTGCGACTAGATCGAAGTGCGCTTTCGGATAGTCAACCCGTCGGACGTCGGGCCGTACTTCCCTTCGGAATTC
>NW_022713321.1:0-1128 GCF_011630105.1 Anneissia japonica
GACCATGCAGTCTTCAAAATAAAAATTGTAACCTTTGGTAATCAACTACATTTTCCACATACATAGAAATTTTTGAAACTTCATTTTTAAAAAACTTAAACCATAATTCACCACACTATAGACACTTTTTGACAAAAATGAAAAATTACGACTTTGTTACCCAATGAGAAGTGTTCTAATATAGACAATGGGTCGTGTCTCATATTATTTGTTATAGTTTTATTATTCATTATTTTCACTTGACTCACATTTATATGCAGTTGTACTTCGCAGCACTTCACTTGCAATTTGCAATTTCTAGTAATTTTATGTTAAATGTACAGGAATCAGAATGGGAATTCTTTTGAAGAGAGGAAAATGTGCTTTCATCAAATTATATTCCAGTTTTATAATCCATATAATGATAACTTTAATGATAATGATTTTAATTGTAATAATCGTATTTTTTATATAGTTGTTAATTAGTGATTTACAAATAATTATTTTTATATTTCTGTTACATTTGTTTCTTAGGTTCCAGACAGATGGGCATTGCCCTCTTTTGAGAAATCCTACCGGGTACTGCTCGGAGTCGTTTTATTTTTATGTTAGTTCTTGTAAATTTGAAATGGTAAAATAATTGATGCGATATAATATATATATATATATATTATATATATATATAATATTATTAGGTCTTATACAGTTGGCTCAGTTACAATCTCATAACTGAACTACAATATTATATATATATATAATATTATTAGGTCTTATACAGTTGGCTCAGTTACAATCTCTATATGATCCATTTCTCTGAAATAACCATCTTATCTGTGTAGTGCTGGCCAATACAATGGAAATTTTATTTATTTATTCTCTGCAATTAACACCCTTGGTTCTTTATTATTGTAGATACTCAGTTGGCATAGATAAATAGACCAATCATTTTACAGTTTTATAAGTATTTCTCATTTGTTCTCTGTCACCTTTATTCTTTTTTGATAAGACAGCCTATATTATATTGATTCATGATGTTTTCCTTATTCTCGCTGATGAAGGCCACAGGAGTGGCAGAAATATTCGAGTTTATAATAAATCAGTGTTCTTAAAGTCTACTACTGAAGTTGTTCCATTATTTTCTATATATAT
>NW_022713322.1:0-535 GCF_011630105.1 Anneissia japonica
ATAATTTATTAAAATGAGATGATACGAATGGAATAAATTACGTATCATTTTAATCAATTAAAATAGGCCTATTATAGTTTAATAGAATAACAGCATTAAGGATTAAATTGTGTAGTCGTACAATACCGTACATAATTACATTTTTTTAAATTGAATAGTATGTATGTGAATGTAATGTGCGCAGCGCTCACATCTGGCGTACCACCACCCTGGAAGCACGGTGCATGCAATTTCAAAATTCTTATCGCTAGTTCGGATGACCAAACAAGATGAGCAAAAAAAAATACTTTTAACCTTCCGCAAATTAGCGAATCGGAGCAAGAAGGCTCGGATGATGATGTTTCAGAAGTTGAAGATGCCCCACCATCAATTTTGTCTTCTTCTGATGTTGAACAGGAATGGATGGAACCGAGAAGAGAGGAGCATGGAGAAGAGTCAATTTTCGCAGTATCGGACGCAGAAGAATTTGATGACTTAGAGGAAGAAGTAGCACAAAAAGAGGGTAGTAGTAGTAAACATAATGAAGCGAGTAAAA
>NW_022713323.1:0-1039 GCF_011630105.1 Anneissia japonica
GATAATATTAATAATTATTATTACAATTATGGTAATGAAAATGATATTGATAATAGTATTGATAGGGATAATTACGGTATAATTTACAGTCACAATGCAGTAGAAAAAAACATAGTACAATAATATTTTATGGCTTTAAATTATGGATTTATTCATTATTTCACTTTCTTAATTAAACATTTTTCTTTTGCAATAGGGCTTATGCACCGTAAATTCAAAATGTTATCGTTAGTATTTATTAGGATATTATTGTTATTGTATATATAATTGCCATTATTATTATTATTATTATTATTATTATGAATTATATATATATATATATATGGAAAACCTTGAATTTTGAAGAACTTAAAAGTCGGGAAAGCTCATTTCCCGCCATTTAGGAATCCAAGTTTTCCCAGGGAACGACCCCGGACCCTCCCTTACTCTTTGAATTTTCATGGAATCATTTTTACCACACCCCCTCCCCCCACTTTACCCTAAATTTTATCCCAGATCCGCTTCTGTAATAAATCTCGCATGAAAATAATAAAATCAATTCTTTATTCAAAACCACAATAAGTATAATAGCAGCCCAAAGGGCTGAATTGGAGTACAAATTTACAGCAAAGGTACACAATCAAGAAAAAAACAGAAGGAAACATCAAAAGTACAATAAAAAAAAAATTCAAGTACAAAGTCAAATATAATCAAAACATAGAAATTGGTCAAGAAAAGAGAACATCCAAAATACGATAAAAACAATTCAGTCACAAATTCACAAAATAAGAACATCAAAAATACGATAAAAAAAATACAATTCAGTCACATTTCACTATATAAAAGGATATTAAAATCGAAAACACCAAAACACCAAAATCTGATACACATTATATGTAAGTTTAAGTTCAGTTTTGACGGCATAGCGCGTTGTTTCCAGGCACCGTTTCGTTATTATCCAGGGTACCGGTAGTGTGAATATTATTAATTTCATCATATTATAATCATTATCACATATTACTTGTTGATAACGACTTACTAGTTTTTGATCTTCATTAAC
>NW_022713324.1:0-1120 GCF_011630105.1 Anneissia japonica
GTTATACGATACTCTATTAACTGTCTAATTGGATGTAGGCCTATTATAAAAAATGAATTATATATCACGAAGCTTCAATATAAGAGATTTCACAGATTGAATTCGGGAAAATTTTTGATTATGATACCACTAGATGACCGTAAATGGCACTGATCCTAAATTTGATTAATATTTTCCTTTTTCCTGCATTTTTTAAAATAAATTTGAAAAATGTAAGAGTGGGGGTAGGCCGGCTCGCTCCCCCTCCCACTTTGAATCCGCCACTGATATTAAATTATAGACTGGGGTACAAATCCCGGTTCGGAGAGAATGTTGTTCATCCTAAAAGGTGCATTAACACCAAATCCCAATATTCGGATAGGAAGGCCTACCGAACCGATCAGAAAGTGTGTGTAAGAATAGGACGCTGGTGGTTTCGGCGCTCCGGAAACGCGGTCGGAAGTTCGGTACGGATCCGATGTGAATAGAGCTTTGTAGATTTTGTGAATGATAATGGGATTTCACTATTCTTAGTCACCACAACATTGCCAAAACGAATTATGACAATTAATCAGAATATTTCAGCGTTTAAAGGGTTATTTATAGCTATCAAGTATTTTGGCATTATAAAGATGAACATTGCTTGATCGCATATTTAGAAAAAAAATCCAAGATATTTTACTTACTAATCTGACAGAATACACCAGTGTAGCCGAGAGCACAATTACAGACGTAGCCATTTACAGCATCAAGACAAGTCCCGCCATTTTGGCACGGATCAGAGGCGCATTCATTGATATCTATTAAAAATAGCATCAGTAAAATTCTTTTAAATAAGTTTCCCATAATTAATATTATAAAATGAATTCTACTATATTTTCGTTTTCATAGTGTGGTATTGTAATATAATATAATTTAAAGTTTTGAATTGTTTGTAGGCTACATACTGATTTGACAGAATGTTCCAGTGTAGCCTAGAACACAGCTACAGACGTAACCATTTACTCCATCGAAGCACGTTCCGCCATTTTGACACGGTCCAGATGCACATTCATCAATATCTATAACATAACAATCATGTGAATATAAATATGACGTCATCAAAGTATATTGTAATAAACTTACTCGTATCGTAATATTG
>NW_022713325.1:0-1945 GCF_011630105.1 Anneissia japonica
GTACATTGCTGCACAGCCAACTGTCAGGGATATAGTACCTTCATATGACTACTCATACGTATACAGCAGAAAAAAACGTCGCAGGGACTAAGTGAAAAATGGAGATCTAAATGAAGAAACGATGTATTTCAGCAAGTATTAAAACATTTTAGTTTTATTTTAGGCCTTCTTCAAAATACCTATGCCTACAGCAGATGGTTTTTTTGCTGTAAAACCAAAATAGTTTCATCCATGCCGACATTCCGGTCGGTTAGCGTGAACCCTGACTGAACTCTGCAGAAACTTCACATCGATCTTCGCATCGCGATGTAAAACAAAATGTCGGAAAACTTTTCTTTGACGCATGCGCATTTGCATAAATGTCTACACACACACATACACACTACACACAATAAAAAACATAGGAAATAGCAAGAGTGATTACAATAGTTCCTATTGCATTACATGCATAGGAACTAAAAACGTGAAGCCTGCTAGGACATGCTTCAGATATTAGAGGTGCTATCGTGCAGAAAACCTATATATGGAGGCCATAGCCATAGTAGACTAGATGAAGGTAGGAGTTTGTTGTAAATTGTATTACTGTAAGCCTAGGCCAGACCTAGAAAGCTGACTGTCTTCATTACACTTACGGTTAAAGGGTTATGTTTATAGACTGAGCCTTTTGAACCCCTTATCATGCCAATGTCTATCTAGCTCTTTTTTAAACAATGAAATGGTTGGTGCGCTGACAACTCTCAAGGGCAGATCGTTTCAAAAGTTTTCATTAATGTTACATGTACGTTTTTCAACAAAAGAACACACTCGAAAAAGCAAGAAAACTGGATACACAATACCATTTTAACTTTAGACTAGGACTAGCTGTAGATGTCTAGCCTACGTACCTGTAGGTTAAGTGTATCTTATTTGTATGCTTAGCTTACCTACTTACAATAAAGTGCCTACAGGGCTGTCTATGTGGGACCATGGGGGGAATAAAAGCTTATTCCTCCATGGTGGTACATAATTCATCTCGGGGCAGAGTATGGTTTCATCCTCACCTTGGGACTATATGTTTTTTACCATATTTCTCAAATAAGTTAAGTGTATAGAGTTTACCGGTGCTGGAGATCCCACAGAAAACCAGCCAGGTCTTTCCCAGCCATGACGCTCTTGGTACAGGCAACCAGCATCCTCTAATACCTGAAATGAAGTAATAGAATTGCCACAATTATGATAGGCTCTACAATTTCTAATACTAACATTTTGACAGTTCCTAAAACTGGTCTATCCTATTGTTTAAAGAAGCGTTTGCTATACGTAGACTACATCCATTACATTTTTTTAATGTCAAAGAGATTACCTTGTGGAGGGCGTCCTTCCTCATTCCTCGGCTTGCAAGAGGCTCATCATGTGGAAAGTACATGGCATAGTTCTTGGCGTAAGATTCGTGGCTTCTCTCTTTAGTCCACTTTTGGTCGTTTGTTATTGAATTTGGAAAACGTCTGTAAATAGATATTTTAAGTTTTACTATCACAAGAAAAATTTAATTCAATACAAATGGAATGGACATACATAACAAATCTCTCTTGTCTTAAGCCTAAACTCTCTTGCTATTTTCAAGACACCTTCTAAACATGCCCCATGCCTTCGATTTTTACTCCAGTAATAATATTGGCCATTATTATATTGTCACTGAATTATTATTAATCATTTTTACTATTGATTAGTGTTAAGCTTTAACTTATTACATCTTGAATTGGATAATACTATTAAAAAGTACATGTACAGTATATATGGCTGCAAATTTACATTAAAATTATGTAGCACTATAAATTTGGCTTAAGTTACTACCATCATTTATATAACAGCTACCAATACATAACCAGAATCTTACTAAAGCATTGTATAAATTGTATAGTAATATTATTGTAGTTACAGAGTACTACAGTGTTACATCACGATA
>NW_022713326.1:0-578 GCF_011630105.1 Anneissia japonica
TGCGTATTTTCAAAAATGACGTCATAGCTATAATTCACTTTCTTTGAATTCAGATGCCAATATGAAGACGTCACAATGTCCGATCAGCCATTTTGATCTATAAAATCATATTTACAACTTATGTGCTTTCAGAATATGTAATAAAAATTGGGGGTCACTTTTCATCCTTAGGAGCTATAACTGATTAAAAATAGGTCTGATTTTAGCATATTTTCACTGTATATCGGCACAAATCCGCGCAAAGATACCTATATTTGATGCGCACATACGACATTGCTATTGGCCATAAGATGACCAAAAAGGATGGAAATTTGTGGAAACAATGTCAGGAACCCAAATTATGTGAAAAACATGATGTCTAGCTTCCGTACGTTCTGCGCGCGTAAAAATGCGCACGCGTAGTGGTAAATTTTCAAAAATTTCGAAATGCTCAAAATGGCCTGAAACGTACTTTAATTTAGTCAAAAAGTGATTTTGAGCATTTTAAAAATTTTACGCACGCCTACACGCGCATAATGAAGCGCACGCGTAAAATTAGGGTACAGTACATTCAACATTAACCCAAAGTTAATGCTCAC
>NW_022713327.1:0-619 GCF_011630105.1 Anneissia japonica
ATAGATCTAGGCTTTCTCAGCCACTATAAGATTTAGTTTCTTACTGACTCCATTGTTCATATTAGCACCATAGCTTGGTTCACGTCGAACTTTTATCTAGATATACATCCACTTAACTAGTTAAAAGTTCGACGTGAACCACTCAATTATAGCTAGTTAAAGGAATTAAGTCACTTAAGTTAAGTGACTTAATTTACTAGAATAACGGTAAATTAACTTGCTTAACGGTAAAGTCGGCTCGGATTACAAGGACACGATTACGTAAAAACCGAAAGGTCCACTGATTAATCTCAGATAAGAAAGTATAATACATACTCCAAGTATTGAAATACATGCCATCATGTTGGGATTCAATATTTCGACATTAATTATGTCATCAATCAGGATTACGTAACGTAGGCATCTAAGCCAGCTTTGTTGTATTGTACCACCATTATCATCTTCTGGCTGGCAACAACGTACTTCAACAATGCTAACAACAGCGTCGAAATAGTCTCATTAGTCTGGTTTTCAAAAATTATTTGTAATATTTTGGGTAAACACCCAGCAAACGACCGTTTTACGAATAGTCGATATTACCAATGACCTTTGCCCTTTGCATCATCGACCAAGTAATAAC
>NW_022713328.1:0-683 GCF_011630105.1 Anneissia japonica
AGACTAGCCTTGGCCTAGCTAGCCTAGGCAGGCCTAGCTAGGCCTAGCTAGGGGCTAGGCCTAGAGATTTCAAAAACTGCATTGGTAGCAAGCCAAATCTTTGACAGAAAAAGGCCATAATAGAAACTCAATTTTACATTTGTTTGTACTATATTTATTTTGATAGGCCTTGGTCTTTTAAAGCTGGGGCTAGACGTTTTGTAGGCAGCCGCTGGTGCAGTAGTAGGCCTAGGCCTAGGTTAGGAGGTCTACTACTACAGTACTAGGCCTAGCTAGGCTAGATTCTAGTAGGCTAGGCCTAAAACATCTGCCAATTGAAGCCTAGGTTGTAACCTATTATTTGTCTAAGCTTCATAGTAAATTATTATTATCATATCTGAAACATTGTTTATTATCTAAAAAGAACCAAATTAAATATGTTCGCCTTTACTACCGATCACATCGCCCGTGACTTCCGTCAACAAACACATGTGAGCGATTTTTTTCCCTGCACACTGCTTACTTAGCTTGTTGCATGCATGCAAGCAATGCAAGGTTTAAAAAAATTAATGTTGGTGGCGCACTTCACATCTTGTGCTCAAGATGAAAAAAAACGACCGTTTTCGTCGTTTATAGGCATTTTAGTCGATTTTCATAATTAAAAAATAAATAAATAAATTTAATAAAATTTGTATTAGATTTTG
>NW_022713329.1:0-1337 GCF_011630105.1 Anneissia japonica
TAAAATACGCGTACCGCTAGGCCAGGCCTTACTTTTGTTTGAGGGCAAACAGCGCCAAGACGCGCTCTGCCACCGGCTGTGGACGTACAACGTTGGCTGCCGCTTTGGAACTGGAATAAAAAGTAAATAATTAAATTGACCCCGATTCAGGAAATAATGTGCTAAAAAGACGAATACTATATATATCTAGCATAAAATGATTTAAAAACATTATTTAATTGAAGGTCTTCTATTGTATTCGCACAAATTTTACTCTCGGCATTTCTGCCAAATATTTGGCAGATTGTAAGCAACGACAATTCATTGCGGTCAACCATCATGAAACGCACACTTGTGAAGTAGTCCTGATTAGCGTTCTATCTTTATTTGTATGTATTCAGACGTACATATCTACAGTATGTATATGTTTTCTGAGTATGTACTGTTTTTAGTTAGTGTGTATATGCAGGCCTATATGTTTGTTGTTTTATTACATTTTTTGTGAAGGCAGAACATTATGAATTAAAATTCTTGTAGTGTTATAAATTGAACAGATTTGTTTTGTATTTGATTTAATTGACTTGCCTTTGAGTGTGGAAATAATAATGAACATAAATATAGTGACAATATATAATAGTGATGATAAGCTATTATTATTAACATGTTGAATATGTTAATGCTGCTAGCGCTATAAGAAATGGGCTTGGACCTCTCACAATTTGTTGTTTATAAGATATTAAGCCAAATGTACCAATAGAAAAAACATGGGTGGGGGAAATGTCCAACTGACCAATTGAAGGCCACGTAAATTAGGCTTGAATGCTTGAAGACCCTATAATCTGAACAATAGCCCTAGTCACGGTATAAACAATCAGGAAGATTAGTTTGCTCAAATCGTTAATGTTACTGAGCGCAATAGCCTTTGTAGTTTACCGCTAATGAGAAGAGCTTTATCCAAAGTTTATTATTGACAGTTATTTCTCATGAGAAAATATATAGGCCTACACTGTTAACAATTTCCTGTAAAATTTACAGTAAATTACAAAACTGTAAATTGAATACTCTATACATATGCAATTAACAAAATTAGGCAGCCAGTCATATATAAATGCAGTCATAAATATAATACAAAACTATTTCTACAAATCTAATGAAAACCTAATTAGCATATCTTAGAGTAGGAAGCCAGGCACTCACTGCGTCGTACGATGGTCGTACGACCATCGCACGACGAATCCACATCTGCTTCCACCATGCGATAGACGACGCAACCCGGTCTGCTGATTGTCAGTGCCAGCCTGAGTGTATCACGACGAATCCACCTATGCTTCCACCATGCGATAGACGACGCAACCCCG
>NW_022713330.1:0-533 GCF_011630105.1 Anneissia japonica
TCAATTCAGAGGTCGGCTGTCATGTGACACCACTGCTAAAAAAACCACGAGTCTCTACGTTCGGAAATTTGTGTAAAATAAGAGAAAATATCATCAACCTTCTAAAACATTATGGACAATTATATGTAGACGGAAATTAAGTTGGCAGTGCTCTGTTGTTTCAGTGGTGGCGCTAGGAACTGCCCGACGGAGGGGCTAAAGACCCCGAAGTGGGGGACCCCGACGGGGGGGGGGGCTAGTGGAGCGAATCGAGTCTCACTTGGCTGGGGGCTAGGGGGCCACCTAGGGCCCCAGCCCCGGTGGGGGTCCAGAAGCCACGGATATTTGATGAATTATGGCGAATTTTTATTATATTTGATAGGCATCGAGTTACTATTATATGACTTCCAAAACCAAAACATTTTGAATAAAGCAAGAAACAAAGAGTATGCAATGTAACCATCTAATTTATTTCAAATCCTAATTCTGTATTTTGGAAATTTTGCATGAAATCAACCACGCTGTCATGGTCGAGGTTGCTTCACCTATCACGA
>NW_022713331.1:0-918 GCF_011630105.1 Anneissia japonica
CACTCGAGTCAATCCGAGATGGCCCGAGTGAAGTTTCATGTAAATGTTTCGTACGGAAAAAAAAAATCGCACCCGGGATCACTCCGGAAGTAACCCGGGTAGATTCTGCGCTTGGCAGTGTAAAAGGGGTGAAAGAGTATAATAGTACAAGAGAGCTACTCATGTTTTTGAAAAAGTCACGCCAGCGTAGGTCGCCCACTGACGGTTGTATGCACTTTTCATTAGCCAGTGCAGCGCGATAAAACTACGCCTGCTTGCTATGAACTCAGTAAGCAAAAAACAAAAGTAGGCCCACTGTATCTTGTGGAGAAAAGATAAACAGACAAACCGACTATGCGCGGTGGAGTACTGGATAATAACCATAGAGATATAATAAGAATAGTTTAATAGCTCTATAGTAATAATAACAAAGAGTATAAAACTACAAGAGGTCCGACTGCCCTTATTTTGTATACAGACAATGGAACGTTAAAAAGTACTCCCACAAAGGGGCGTGTCCTTCATAAGAACGTAAAAGGCGTTCGTATCGAACGCGTGCTGCGTTACGAATTCCAGCGTACATTCTATACATGCGTAGCACGTGCTCGATATGAACGTACTTTACGTTCTTTTAAAGGCCACGCCCCTTTTGGGTAGTACTTTTTAAAATATTAATATCAAATAATATTAATTTCACACACTTAATTGGGTTTACAATTATATTATTTTATAATTAACATCACTTAGTATGGACAGCGTATTAGAATTTATATATAATCGAATATTTGCGCGCGTGCGTGTTCTGGTAAATTCCGTGCTTCCATAAATTATTGGAATGAATTGGAATTGTTTTCATTTATCGTTAATTCGTCATATTTTAATTAACATAGACTGAAGACCCGGCGTATTTTAATTAATTGTAATCTTTTCTTTTGTTTT
>NW_022713332.1:0-1129 GCF_011630105.1 Anneissia japonica
CCAGAACAATTGAATATGCAATCTTCTACAATGAATGATGCATGAAACCCATCCAGAACATAGTTTGTATCACTATATAAATATATCAGCATCTGAAAAAGAGAGACAGGAGTGATTAAAAAAGACATGGTGTTTAGTGATGTAAAGATACTCATGTTGATGTTGAGTGTCCTAGGGACACATGACATGGGGCTTTGTGATATTTACATACAGAGCACATGGTGTTTAGTGATGTAAAGCAACTATCACATTATCGCGACCTAGCACTGCGACCGTACCGACCTGCGGTCGTATCCGACTGGAAGTAGACCTGCTCTCTTGTCATTTATTGCTGGAAAGTAATAATGGCCACTTTAGCCAAATGATCACGACACATGTGAGAGCGACTACAATTAGACTGACGACCAGTACCGAACACAATAAATTTGTCAACATGTTAAAAACTCCACGACCTCTGCCTTGCCACGAGCAAGTTGCTCTTAGCTGCTATCACACTATCACGACCTGGCCACGACGGTTTTGGTCGTGTACCAATCGCAGTGTGGGTTGTGATAGTGTGAGAGTAGCTTAAAGAGACACATGGTAGCAAATCTTAGATAACATTAAAGTGCTGTCTGTTTCTTTACAAAATCTTCCCAGCAATGTAATCTTCCCAGCAATGTATGTATTCATTTTGAATTTACAGTCTGATGCACAATGCAAGCCACATACAATAATTTATATTATTTGGTAAAAAAATAATGTGACACAGTATACATTGAGTAGAAAATGAAAAGGCATACAAACCATTCCAGATCGTGCAATAACTGGCATTGGTAAAGTATCTCCACTTAAACTGGCAAGTAGTGGGCTTTGGTAGGAACCACCATCGTACACAAACAGAAAGTCATATGAGCATTCGGTCTCAAAACTACTGAACTGTAGAACAATGTAAGCACCAGGATCAGGAGCTAGAAGGGAAGTTTCATAAAAACATGACTTTTACTGTTAAATAGATTAAAAATCAATTGAAACATCATCCAAATTGTATGAGTTTTGGGGCTTACAGTAATTATTTTAGGTAAAAGCGGTTTGGCGCAGCTGGAACGGTTTGGCTTCCCAACCTCGAGGTCGGGGTTTCAATCCCTCG
>NW_022713333.1:0-1384 GCF_011630105.1 Anneissia japonica
ATGTGAAACTTTTTTTTTCATGATTTCTAAACCTCTAAAATGGCACATTAGCGAAGAATGACCCAGCTACAGTTATGACATGAATGCCCCATTGCGGTACTAGTACTTTTTACTTAATAAGTGTGTGCGCATGCTCAGTAGAAATACCAGTTTGTGTGAATGAAGCTAGCGATGATGGGACCATCGGACTTAAGCCAATGAACTAGCTGTCTTTGGCAGTTCCGGTGTCCCGTTTCAAGTTTTGAATTCACAAAGGAAGCGCCCATTCTAGTGTCGTCGTCTTGTAGCGAGTGTAAATGAAGGAAGATTCATATGCCTAAGAAAGTGAAGTAAAAGTAAGTAATTCATACTTGTGTAGCCTAGACCTAACTGTTGTTGAATTCCCTAACTATACTGCTTACTGTGCTAGGCCTAATTCGCGGCCAAAACCATTGCATTCCCTGGGCCATACTAGGCCTAGGCCTAGATACGTAAGCCTAGGCCTAGATACGTAAGCCTAGGCCTTCTTGTTTAAGCGTATGCTGGCCTAGTTTCTTGAACTAGCGTTGGATCGCCAGTTAACTCTCTGGCTAGGGGCATAAGTCAAGGCATATCCTACGTGTTTTGTCTATTATATTTTTCGCCGGTATATAGGCTAGGCCCTGTCTACCTAACTAATGTCATTGTGTATAGCTAGGCCTAGCCTAGACTTTGTGATGTAACTTTAGTATAGGGGAATTCGACCTGGCTGGCAAGCCCTCCCACCCCCAAGCTAGGGGGCCTAGCTAGGCTGTTTATATACGAGTCCACATATACACCAGAACATAATGTCATTGTCAAAATATTGAATTCCAACATGATGAAGTGCATTACAATTCAAAAGTGGATATATTTACGTCGTCGTAAACAAATCAACGATATATTTACGTAAATGAAACAACGCATGCACAGTCATACTTTAACAAACTTGCATTTTCAGCACTCGATATTAGCGTGGCCTCCCATGGCCGCGGTGATTCACCCAAGTTCAGCATGGCACTTTAAATTAATTTATAATTTTGTTTTTTATTTTTTATTTTAAAAACATAATTTAATTTTCTACAACAGCACAGTATGTAGTTTAATCATTAAATAAATTATTAAATCATTGTGTTAAATTTTCAAATAAAAGTGATACTGTATTATGAGCTGGAAATTTCATCTTACTCATTGTTAAATGAACACACTTGACCTAAATACAAGGCCTAGGCCTATGCAAGGTTTCCTTGCTAAAACTTAATTACCAGGAATCAAGACGATATTCTTCTAGGCCTACCAGTATTAAATATGGATATGATAGCCAATCATCACAAATTAAATAACACCCTAATGTTTTTATTCAAACAAATTAACCACGTCGTCACTA
>NW_022713334.1:0-2525 GCF_011630105.1 Anneissia japonica
CTGAAATTTGGTGAATCTGTACTATAAAACAATAAATGTTGCCACTATAACATCAAACTATTTCATGGAGTGTATTAACTGGCATTAAATCACTTAAACTACTGTATAAACCAATATATTTGTTTCTTTAAAATTCATGTACAATGTATGTACTGTACTATCTTGAAAAGAAGCCCATGGGCTTCTTTTCGAGGCTAATTTTGCAAACTGAGAAAGTGGGTTACTATTACATAAAGAAATGATAATAATAATTGTTACAATTCCATAAAGAAATGATTTCATAACCCATTAAAACATATTTAATTTTACTATGTTTATTTAAATTTTCCTTGCAGAAAGCACATCAAGATAACACTAGTGGAAAAAACTAGCGAAAACTCGATATGCTCCATAATGCTAACATCTGGTGATATCCGGTGGTAAGATGCTGAGTACTTGTGAATAAATTTTATTTCATTTCTTTAGGCATGAGCACCAAGGATATGCCAATAGGTGAACTTAATCACTGACCAATGTGGCATATCCAATTAAGAACAGGGGACTTAATACCAATACTCCAGGGTAACCCCCTTCTCTTCTCGAAGAAGGTACTGGGTGCACACAAGCCAAATGCGTACACTGGGCTTATGATTTAAAGTCATTATCTGAGAAGACTTGTTCCTCCAGCGGAACCATTGGCTACTGAGCCATTCGAACCAGCGCCGATATTATAACTAAAGGTTACGGTGCCCCTGACTTAACCGCTCGGCCAATCAACTCGCTAATTGTGTATGATAATTGTAAATGATGAAGGTACCATCTAATGGTGTTAAACAGCTACTTAGCTACTGTATAACTCCTCCTTTGGGACACCCCTATTCAGGGAACACCCCTATTAAGGGGATACTTTTCTATGAAATGAGGGGAAATATATTTGAACAATACAGCCAATCCCGTTGAAGGTGACACCCCTATATGGGATACTTTCTGAGTGTGCAAAATGGTATCAATACAAGTTTTTGTAGTTTCAATTACACATCTGTTAATTTCATATCTAAAATTAAATTTTTTGAATTGCAAATTATTGTTGTAAATTAGTTATAATTTAACTGTAACTCATTCTTAGGGAAATTAGAATAAATTTATATGGAATCAGTGTCATCATTATACAAAACATGCCAAAAACCTCTATAAGGGACAATTTCACATTTTTAGTTTAGTGTCCTCTTTTAGGGGGGACACTATTTTTGGTCCTGTTGGTGTCCCCTTAATAGGGGTTTGTACTTGGCAAGGATTAAATATGACCCAAAAATAAAGTGCATGGTAAAAGGAAGGTATGATGATTGTGTTTGAAAATTGCCTTGTACATATTGCAGGACATATACCTTGTTAGTAATGTCTGGGTATAAATTTCTCTGGTTTAATGTTGCTCAAGGAATAGAAAGTAAAGTGAAATCTATCAATACTACTTGTCAGCTTAAGTATTTAATTAAAAATTGTACTTTTTCACTTGTATGAACTTATGAGTGATACAATATGTGCTATATGAGTAAAATATTAAGCATTGTGCATTAATTTAGACAAGAAAATCTAAATTAGTATTATTATAGTAATACGTCATGTGTACAATTTAGTAACACAATTGCTTGTAGTAGTCATTTCCAATAGTGTATTTTAAACTTTAAAAAACATGATTTAACAGAATAATTCCCTCCAACATACACTGCTCACATATACCTATGTACAGTATTGCTTTTTAGAGATTTTACTATAACTATGGATTTGACTGTAACCATGTAACTGTCAAGGAATATGAACTTTCACTATTTTTCATATATATCTATTGTTCATAGTTTAGGATTTTAATATATCACCTTGAACATTTGTTGCTTTTTGTAAATACTGTCTACTTATGTCGAGATTAAAGTATTTTGTTGTTCGAATCCAGTTGCCTGGTCTTGAGATTAATAGTGTCCGAGCTATCCATATGTTTGTTGCCGTCCATAATTTTAAAATATATGGTACACAATTATGTATGTCAGTTTCTTTGGAAATATTATAGGCCAATTATAGACCTTTGTAAAAAAGAACAAACCCTGTGTTTATAATGGTTTGTACCGACTCTGTAATAACTATAGTCGCAGGACAGACCACTGTAAACATATTATGGGCCTAGTACATATCCTCAAAAAATATTATAGGGCCTAGTATGGATACTGGAAAAAAATATAGACTTAGTACAGTACAGACTCTGTTTATAGGGCCTTGTTGAGATTAAAAATATTATTGGCTTGTATTTCACAATGCATTGCAAAAGTATGTTGGTTGACCCTGAAAAGATTAGGGGTTTTCACACAATTAAATGTTGTAATGTTGGTATTTTGTATTGACAGTTTTTAAAGTCAAGTACTGTAGATCTGTAGTTGAATCAATAGTAACATTGTTTACTTTTAGTCTGCTATCATTAGTATGTGTTCATAGTGTAAGTAATTTGTTTATTTGTAATTTATCTATCTATCTACATATCTACCTATATATATATATAT
>NW_022713335.1:0-842 GCF_011630105.1 Anneissia japonica
AACAGCGAAGAATTTTGATTGGACAGTGTTAGACAATAAGCTATTTAATAACAAAATGATAATTTAGAGAGAATGACTGTAATGTTTTGATTCAAAAGGCACCCATGGGTTTCACAATCAATAATTTTGACCTAGGTGAATACAGTACACAGCTTTTTGCCTTTATCAACACACTTTGATACATTAGGATTACCTACCTTCACACAGTCAAGGTTTACAAGTACTGTACTATAAACAGACTTTTATTGTTAACCCTAAGTAGGTTCTTATAGTGGAGTGTCTTAGCATCAAGATCGTTACACAGATGACAAATTTGGTACAGATATTAGTAATAGAAAATAAAAGATTTTGGACAAAAAAGTTGGTTTTGTAACAATCTAGATTTTAACCTTGTGCATAAATTAATAATTGAATTAATTACCTGGATGACGAAAGTGCCAAATTTGGTACAGATATTAGTATGGGCATACAATTTTGAAAAACCTCTTTTTATGGTAAAAAATGAATTTTTGGTGTAAAGAATTGAATTTTTAGTGTAAAGAATTGAATTTTTTGGGGAAAAATGGTTTTTAATATTTTGGTATTTTTGACTATTATAGTACAAGGCCTACTTGTACAAACAGGTTTAGAATCTATATGGTCATTATTTTGTCACAAATAAGCAAATAAGAATGAAAAAAATAAAGAAAACTAGATTTGAACTCGTCACTAAAGACGACTTTGGTGATCTACCGTACTTTGACCCTTATAAAGCACGCGCGGTGCTGATTGAAAAGGTTCATAATATGCTAAAATATTCTGTACAACTAGTGTCTTAAAAAAGAATAATTTTCAGCATTTTA
>NW_022713336.1:0-537 GCF_011630105.1 Anneissia japonica
AATTGGTTACATCCTTTAATTTTACATCCAGTAGCTCGTTAATTCAGCACGTTATTGAGCAGATTAAAACAATGAAAATCGGCGATGTCAAGCTTGACTTGACATTTAAATATTACTGATGAGGGCGCATTTTATCATCTTGGGTCCAAAGATCAATTCTTATTACAACAACAAGATAGCGTTCTCCCGCGATGTGTACCAAATAAAATAGAAAGCAAAGATCTTATAAACACAAGATAGCGTTCTCCGCGATTTACGCGTGCAAATTCTGTAATAAGGCAATAAGGCGCCCTCTTGCTAAATTGGAAACTTTTGACCCTTGACCGCTCGCGATTTTTTTTTCCGTACGAAACATTTACATGAAACTTCACTCGGGCCATCTCGGATTGACTCGAGTGAGTACGATACGAGGAACAAAATCAGACACTTCGCAATGTTGTGACGCTCGAGTTTTAGCATTACTGTATTGCTCTTTCTATGTTTACCTACGGTAGGCCTATGAAATCTCACGGACTTATGGGATGTACGTGTGTAACT
>NW_022713337.1:0-1572 GCF_011630105.1 Anneissia japonica
ATCACAGATGCAACTGTGTCAGTAGATGAGAATGTTTCTGTATAATAAACTCATAATTTTTGTCATGTGTTTGTCGTCCAAGATACAAATCAGTTATGTGTACGGAGAATATTTATTGCCATTATATTCTTCTTTACCGTGTGTTGTCACCTTGCCACATACTTTTAATTTTGTTCATTTTTTCTGTTCAGGATGGTATATTAAAACCGGTCACTCATTCCGTCGTACGACCGTCGGCCGACGAATGAAACTACGACCCTTATGAGCATACAGTGCGACACCGTCTGCATAAAAGCGATCCGTTGCTCGAGCATCGTGGTCTTGCGTGTACTCCATAGAATCGCGTCGGTCGACTACCGTCGGGACTGAGTGCCCGGCTTAGGGAATGTAATATTGTACGGTATCTCTTTTAGGACATTTTTAATTGTTACTTCCAGATTTTTGATCTTCCTAACAGGTTTTTTTATTTTCCTTTTTAATTCTTCCATTGCAATTTTAATTAGTATTGTGTATATACACAGAGAGAAAAATATATACAGTACAGTAGAACCCCTCATTTACGAACCCCGATTTTACGAATTCCCGATTTTACGAACGTAATATAAAGGTGATGACGTCATAAAAATTGAAGCGAAAGATTAAAAAAAAAAAAAAACCCGCTCGAATTGTACACGTTATTACCATGCATACAACACAACACACCATACTATACAGTACTATGTAATTCTCAAGTGAAGGAGGCCCTCTAACGGGCCTCTTCAATGTCAGTGTTTTTATGGCTTCACACATGTGCATGCGACAAATTTTACTTCTCTTTCAAACATCGTTTTCAGCTTTAAAATTCAACATAGTGCTTGATTGTTTTATGGAATGATCAATATATATAATAAACAAGTATCTATGGAAGTTGTGTTGGAATAAAATCCACGATCTAGGTACTTAAGAAGGTAAAAATGTCCGATAAAAACAAATTTGTGCAGGGCCTAGAGTGGGATCAGAATGCTTAGAAGCTGCCAACTGTAGGCCTAGGCCTTCTCAGACTTAGCTGCGTAAGCCTGTAGGCCTAGCCTAGGCCTAGTTTATGCCAGTGTAAGTAGTATCAGTGCAAATATATAGGAATTTGGGTCAACCCCGATTTTACGAATACCCGAATTTACGAACGGCTCTGGGCCCGTGCCGTACGTAAATGAGGGGTTCTACTGTATATATATAAAGGGTGCAGAACTCCTCGTAGTCTTTGAACAATGTTTAGTTTAATTAAGGAAAAGGTTTAATTTAAGGAACATACGTACGTTTTTTTGCTCCTTATCTGACAAATCTGAACGGGATCTGATGCTTTAGTTTTTACATTGAATTTGACACTCGGAACTATGAATCCTTTGAAAATAGAGTGGTATACGGTAAGTGATTATAAATAGATATCCTTTATTCAAGTTCAGTAACTTGTGCAATTTGATTGACAATATGTTTTATCTTACTTTAGATGGTTCATCTATGCACTATGGATATATTTGATTGGATTATTTGTCTACATCTGTTTGTGTTGTCAGTGGCGATTTGTGGGGGGGGGGG
>NW_022713338.1:0-702 GCF_011630105.1 Anneissia japonica
TAGCCTATAAATATTGTATATACACTGTAGTGTTTATAAATACAAGCGAACAAACTTTAAAAAAAATAAGCTTAAACAAAAGCTTGACCTTTTATTATATTCTTTATTAAAATGACAGAAAACAAATAGAAAAAATGGCATGGTAATTGTACACCTTGACCGATGTGCATACATTTCAAGTGAAAGTAAAAAGAAAAAAGAAAAAAAAAAATTGTTAAAGATATTTTAAGAAGCCATATTGAACAACTCTTTACAAATTATACTGTGAATGCTGAACTTATGAATAAAAGTGGGACAACCCCACAAAAGAGAAAAAAAGATAATATCTTTTTTTCTCTTTTAACATATTATGTTATCTTGGAAAGACGGAATTCCAAGATAACATCGAGGAGACGAAATTCAAAATTCAAAGATAGCCTGAAAGCTGTAGTAATTATAAGGAAATGGATAGGCCTATATTCAATTTGTTCAAGTTCAAAGTTGTGAGTGAATATTGTTTTATTTCATTGTGTGTTGTTCTGTATTTTCATGCATTGTTCTGTATGTACGCATCAACATCTGCTTATTAAAACGCATGAAAAATAGGCCTACGTTAATTTTTAATGTATAAAAATTAATTTCGTTTTTTTTGTGCCCTAATTTGTTTACAAAAACGTAATGCAATAATAGCATATTGACTACTATTGTATATTTTCGGAAAAT
>NW_022713339.1:0-1034 GCF_011630105.1 Anneissia japonica
CATGGATGTCTGATGGACTATTAATCTCAATTTCACATAAACGTAAACTTTACCTAAAAAGCATCAGTCATCCCACAAATAGCAATGTATCTAAATATAAGCGTTATCGCAATAAATTAAACCATCTCCTAAAAATTGCTAAATCTAATTATTATAAATACACATTTAATAAGCTTAAATCTAATATCAAGGCTACTTGGCGTGTCATAAATTCTTTACTCAAACCATCAAATAACACCTTACCTGATATTGAGATTTTGGATAAAGGTGAATTAATACAAGACTCCTTGAAAGTCTCAAATTTATTAAACGATCACTTTACTAATATAGGTCCTGAACTTGCTAAGAAAATCATTAATAACACTCCTAGAACCTTCTGCGATTACCTTCATTCCCCTATTCCAAACTCAATCTTTCTTTCTCCAGTTTCTGAAGAAGAAGTGTACTCAATTGTAAACTCTTTTAAAACTAACAAGGCTCCAGGCATTGATGACATCTGTGGACAAGTTGTAAAAAAATCTATTGATCTTGTTCTTTATCCCTTAACTCATATATTCAACTTATCCCTTTCCACTGGTGTTTTCCCAAACAGCATGAAATTAGCAAAAGTTACACCTATTTTTAAAAAGGGCATCAAATCAGATCCAAATAATTATCGTCCAATTTCTGTTCTTCCGATATTTTCAAAGATCCTTGAGAAAATTATATATGACCGAACTTACGATTTTATTTAAAAAAATAACATTCTATATACCAAACAATTTGGTTTTAGAAAAGATTATTCCACTTCTTATCCTTTAATTGACATCACAAACAAAATCATGGATGCAATTGAAAATAAATCTTTTTCAGCAGGTCTTTTTATTGACCTTTCAAAAGCCTTTGATACAATTGATCATTCAATTTTAATTTCTAAACTTTTTAATTATGGTATTCGTGGTGTTTCTTTGGATCTTTTCAAAGACTACATTTCTAATAGATCTCAATGCACAATTAATAATACTCATATTTCTGATTTGAAACCTATTACCTGT
>NW_022713340.1:0-1643 GCF_011630105.1 Anneissia japonica
ACCGTAAACACAATCTAATAACTAGACTTACTATGTCTGTTTGAACAACAAATCATATAGGGCTTCTCTCCATTGCTTTAATGAGAAATGAAGTTGAAATTGCAACAAAAAGAAAAGTCGTTAAAAGGTATAAAGTCAAAAAAAAACACGGAAAACCAATATAATTTTAATGAAGTGGAAAAAATGAAGAGGAAAAATAAAACAAGTTCACCGCGTCGTTATTAGTGAGACTTTTCTGCAATGGTAATAGCGAGGTACATTGTGACTCATAACCATTTCCGCGCTATATGAGCCGACATTGCATAGGAAAGTGAATTTTCAGTTCATAGCGCTTCAATGACTAAAAGCAAAAATTGTTTATGCATATTACGGTAGTTTTGAGTTTAACCTAGCTGTAACTGGTTTAAGCGCTTTAGAAAACGCAAATTGCATTTAAATAATTTAACCAACTGTCAACAAAAAATCTTTAAATAGTTCTTATATCCACACCCTACTGCGGATCGTCACCAACATTGGATCATTTCTTCATTTCACCATGAAAAACTATATTGCAAAGTTTCATTTTTATCCATCTATAACTGGAACGTAAGCAATTTAAATCACCCTCAAATTTACACCCTAACCTGGATCAACCCTACACATAATAGTATCTTTCTTGTAACTTGAATTAAACTTTCCCGAAAGTTTCATTCAGATCAGTTGACCCGTTTTTGAAATATCTGGTCTGGGACGTTTCCTTTAAATGGTCATCATATCCACACCCTACGCCGGAATCATCACAAAAATTTAGTCATTTGTTTACTGGATCTTTACAAACAATTATAGAAAGTTTCATTTACTTCCATTGAAAACCTTTTATACATATTTACGTCTGGGATCTCACAAAAATTAAATGGTCCTGAGATCTACACTCACTCCGGATCGTCACAAAAATGTAATCATTTCTTTACTCGAGCTTGACAAACTGTTATACAAGGTTTAAATTATACCCACTGATTTTTTAAAAGATATATTTAGCTCTGGGTCCTCAAAAATTGAAATGACCCTCAAATTTACACTCTTCAACGGATCGTCACTAACACATAATAATTTCTTCCTTATAACTTGGTTAAACTTTTTCCGAATGTTTCATTCAGATCAGTTGATACGTTTTCGAAATATGTGGTCTGGGACGTTTTCCTTTCAGTGGTCCTCAGATCCACACCATACTGCGGATCGTTAAAACATTTTAATCATTTTTGTACTAGACCTTTACAAAATATTATAGAATGTTTCATTTAGACCCATTTGCAAATTGCATTTAAATAATTTAACCAACTGTCAACAAAAAATCTTTAAATGGTTCTTATATCCACACCCTACTGCGGATCGTCACCAACATTGGATCATTTCTTCATTTCACCATGAAAAACTATTTTGCAAAGTTTCATTTTTATCCATCTATAACTGGGACGTAAGCAATTTAAATCACCCTCAAATTTACACCCTAACCTGGATCAACCCTACACATAATAATATCTTTCTTGTAACTTGAATTAAACTTTCCCGAAAGTTTCATTCAGATCAGTTGACCACTAGCACATAATAATTTCTTCCTTATAACTTGGTTAAACTTTTTCCGAATGTTTCATTCAGATCAGTTG
>NW_022713341.1:0-1020 GCF_011630105.1 Anneissia japonica
CCATTAACCCCCATTTCAAGACATCTAGATACGCCACTGACTTACATGGCCAGATGAATGAAAATACTCAATCAATGTGCCACCAATCGTAACCAGCCTTCGTCATGCCCTCACGATGTCACCGGGGACGCAACTGCCAAAAAAAACTATTTTTGCAAGCGAAGGGACGCTCTAATTAACAATCAACAAACTACAGGGTTTCTGGGTTGATTTCCAAGGTACTACATGCCTCAACTATTTTTCATTCAGGGGTTAATTGGTAAAAATAGCACACAAATCATACGACGTCACTGACAACGCCGGGGACGGCAACTCGATTTTGAAGATTAATTTTCCCAATAAAGTTATACTAAATAACTTCTAATAACGAACTATTGTCGTCTTGAGTTGTCTTTGTTGGTCATTTAACTGTAATTTTATCTATTTTTTTTGGTGACATTACCATTCTCAATAATCTATAAAACACCCACATAACAACGTCACGTTAGATCGATCGGTGGGGACGACGGTAGGGCCAATTTTCGTCGGAAGGTATCAAGATGAAAAAAAAGTTTCATTAGACTAAATTCTTGCTTATGCCACTGCAGTGGGGTTCCATGGGGGCTTCACCCCTGGCAGTCACGGATATTTGGCGAATTATGGCAAATTTTTATTACTTACTTGATAGGCATCGAGCTACTAGAATATGATTTCTTGTAGGCTGTTTTCTAATGTCGAAATCTGCTTCCAAAACCAAAACATTTTGAATAAAACAAGAAACAAAGAGTTTGCAATGTAACCATCTAATTTACTTTCAAATCCTCTTTCTTCAAAGTGAAATTCCACATTTTGGAAATTTTGCACGAAATCTGTCAACCACGATGTCAAGGTCGAGGTTGCTTCCCCTATCGCGATGTATTTCAAGCATCATGAGGCCTTCCAAACGAGCATTTGTCATAACAGAACGCAAAATATTTTTAATTAGTCTAATTGAACTATTATTATTATTATTATTATTATTATTATTATTATTATTATTAT
>NW_022713342.1:0-6761 GCF_011630105.1 Anneissia japonica
ACATGTTATCATCGTGTACACAACATGTCATTGACTTCGCTATAAAATTGTATTAGTGTAGAATAGAATATAATAATTGAGTCCATGTTGCTTTTGTGTACTTGTTAATTCAACTCAATTCTTTTATTTCAGACAATTATCCATATAATACTGTATGATTATGTATTATTAGACATTTTGCAGATTCGATGATATATGATAGTTTGACTGTTTGAATGATGTATGCAATTTACAGGATTTATTTATAATGTCAATAAGGATCATTGACTTAAAAAGTTAGCAGCCATCTGTTTTAATGGATAACAACACAGTTGTATTTTGATGTGTGTAATACATGCTTTTAGTAGCTAAGCCTGTTTTGTCTTCTCTAAGATACTTGTTTGTTTTCAATGTTATTAATACAATCGTAGTTAAGTTTATCTTAACAAGTATTAGACCTACATATTATTGTCTTGTTTAACGATATTAATTGTAGCAAACTATTTTGATTGAACATAACTATAGAAGTGGAAATATAAATGTTTATTTCTTTAGTAGATTGTTAAATCAATAAATATTAAATATGTAGTCTTGTCAGAGCTACAATATGTTAAATCGGGCTTCATCATTAAAGGTCTGTCCAGACTATATCAAATTGTATTCGACAAAAACGTGTGATATGCCTACCTATGGTAATGATGACATCACATTATGGACATATATATAGGCACATTACTATATATGGGCATACAAACATTTTTTTCGAATAAAATTTGATAGTATGGAGTTTTATTTGTTCAATTTGGCATAAGAAACATTTTAAATCGGCACACACATATTAAGTTCAATGTGTTAAATCATAGATGATCTTAGCCAAAATTATAAACTTTTTGTCTTATGAACCAAAAATCGTATGTAGAAAATGTTCAATCACTTAAAAATGTATGTTTAAACTACATCATATCCTATATTGAATGTTTAATTGTTAGGAGAAACGTAATCATGAGTGGTAAATTTTAAAACAAATAATTTAAAAAATAATAATTTTAAAATGGCGATGGATTACTCAATAATTGTCACTTCGGCGGTCCTCATGGTTGACCACTCGTCCCTTGTTTCACGGCACATTTCTTGTAATGTGATAATACGTAAAGTCATCTAGTTTCGTCATCTTTAAGCCTAGTCTCCTTGAAATCGTTACAGTGTTTCCAGTACAATCGTTGTACTGCGTAGCAGTCCCGACGAAATTGGGATCGGCTCTACGATTCGACCGACCAATCACCATCACCGAAAACTGTCGGCAAAAGCGTGCAGCTTAGCCTGGGTCTCATGCCCTAGTTTTGGGTTATATCACTCTTTATTGCACTTAGTGCGCGCCATACCTAATTTAATTCCCGTCCCATACTCGATTTCTGTAACTTTCTCGTTGGTGGCGCTGTCTAGAATGAGAAAAATAATAAGAAATAAGAGACTTGTGGCAAGTCTACGTGTAGCTCTATGGAAACCAAGATTTGACCCATGCATTATTAATTAGAAAATATTACAAACAAATGAGGCTGGTCAAAACCTTCAAAAATGGCTGTATTTGTACAGTGATGTAACATTTTGTTTTCTTATTTTGGTGTGAATGCTCTGAGAAAATGTTTTGTTCGTACCAAGTTAAAGCTGTTTTCCCGGTACGATTAATATAAAAAATAGTACTGTAGTATACTAAAATAAGAGACTCACAAAGCACATGTTGCATATAATAATACACACTAAATAGGCCTATTTGAATAGGCAAAATTGATCAAATAAAATTATCTAACAAATCTGTCGTTTAACATCTTAATTGCACTAAAAATGAATGAATCATTGTGTTCATTTGTTTTTGTTAATGACTACTAGTTACTATATAACAGTTTTATAATTAATGTAGTTTGTATTTCGTTTCGCGCATTTTACTAGTGGAGAAGTTTGTGAGTTGGATTTGATCTAGATGTAGTAACACTATACTATGATATACTCTGTTTCATTGTCTGCCTAACTTGCAAGCTATATATTTTTGATAATTGTTTAAGCATAAAGAAAAGTACGTTGATTTATTGCTTTATATAAAAATGTTGGCAAATACAATAATCTTTTATTTTAAATTACTTGTATGCGTAGCTAATGTTTACTAGTTGCTACATTTTAGTTTTAGATGTCTAGTTGGTATTTCAGTGGTGACTCCAGACATTTGCCTACAGGGGGTCTGACATGTCCGACAGCAGCGTTCGAACCTGGGGCCGATTAGTGCCTTGATCAGGGCTCCAGAATAAAACAATAATAAAAAAAATTCTGGTAGGGTTTATTAAGAGACATTTTATGTCTTAGCATTGCCAAAAAAAAAAAAATCATTGTTAAGACGTTGATTCGACCTAAGTCAACACTCTTATAGGATAATAAAGTAGTACCTTGCAAATGCACCCACCTGCTCCCCACCCACACACCCCAACGCATTTTACTAGTTAATAAGTTTTCAATTGATTTGATCTACACGTCTCCATCATAAGATATTAAATACTTTGTTGTCATTTTCTAAACACGTGGAATGACGCTAATCTTCTCGCACTGTATAATTATGTTAGAAGTAAAAATTAATGATGTTATGACGTTACATGTTATCATCGTGTACACAACATGTCATTGACTTCGCTATAAAATTGTATTAGTGTAGAATAAAATATAATAATTGAGTCCATGTTGCTTTTGTGTACACAGCATGTCATTGACTTCGCTATAAAATTGTATTACTGTAGAATAAAATATAATAATTGAGTCTATGTTGCTTTTGTGTACTTATTTTCTAAACACGTGGAATGACGCTAATTTTCTCGCACTGTATAATTGTGTTAGAAGTAAAAATTAATGACGTTACATGTCATCATCGTGTACACAACATGTCATTGACTTCGCTATAAAATTGTATTAGTTCTAGAATAAAATATAATAATTGAGTCCATGTTGCTTTTGTGTACTTGTTAATTCAACTCAATTCTTTTATTTCAGACAATTATCCATATAATACTGTATGATTATGTAACAACGATCTACCCATTATGTGCGCAATGTTGGGCGCAATGATGTCACATCACATCATATATTGACAAATCACACGTATTAGATTAAATGATAGCACACAAATCAAGTAGGGGGGTAGGGTGGCAAGGAGACATGTTCCCCCCCCCCCCAGTTTGCTACTAAATTTTTAAATTCAATGCATATATCGAAATTAGCGCTACTCACTTATCTATTTTGAAGGGTTGTTCCACCTCCCCCATCCGTTTGAGAAATTTTGGATCTTGCGCCCCAGTTTGTCACATGAAATTGTATTAGTGCAGAATGAAATTTAATAAATGACATGAGACAACGTCTGCTTTCTTGTGCGTTACTGTTGAGCTCCATCTACACTATCAACTAGTACGTGACAATGATCTGCCCATATTATGGGTGTAATAATGTCATATCACATCATATTGACAAATCACACGTATTTGTCGCATACAATAGTATTATTGTACAGTAAAATATAATAGATGACCTGAGCTTAATGTCTGCTCTCTCTCGCCTTCTGTTAAGCTCCATCCATTGACTATTAAGTGACAATGATGTTCCCATGGGAACGATGATGTCATATCACATCAAAATCACATGTATTTGTCACATAAAATTGTATTAATGTAGACTGAAATTTAATAAATGACCTGAGTTCATGTTTGCTTTCTTTTGCGTTTCTGTTAAACTCTATCCACACTATTAACTTTTATGTGGTGTAATGATGTCATATCATATTCATATTATATTGATAAATCACTAGTATTTATCACATCAATAGATTAGTGTAGAATGATATTTAATAAATGACCTGAGTTAATGTCTGCTTTCTTGTGCACGTTTCAAGGGCGCAGATCTGTTTTGAAGGGGAGGGGGATTTCGTGAGACCACACCCACCTCAGTGGTTGAGGCGTGAAAATGTGAGGACGCAGTAGGTCTACCTTTATATGGCCGGAAGCGACAATTCATCACTATCACATCACCATTATCTCTCATGATCTTTTATCAGTGATTTTCGGCAACCATAAGTATAAATTAATATTTGTGATGTAGGCCTACCATAGAATATAAACCTAAAAACATTTTCTTTAATGTAAATACTTTACTCCAAAACCGTGAGCCTACACCCGCGAAAATTTGAGGAAATAGTTCTAGTTGGCCGAAAACGGCACTCTTATTTAGTGAAATTCGTCATCATCACATCACCATTGTAGTCAAAATGAATCACCGACAAATTTCTCATGATTTTTATCAGCGATTTTCGGCAGTCAGAGATCTAAAAAACCTGAGTGTATGATTTACCGTAGTTTGGGCGGGTGCATGATTTGGCCAATGGGTGCGTGAGAGGGGCTGAGGTAGTAAAATTTTGAGAGTATGGACCTTTAGGTGCCCGGAAATTGCACTATCATACTTTAAAAATCCTGCCGGTACTGTGACCATAATGATAAAAATAATATATAGGCCTACAATACAAATTTTGTTTTCTTAATAATTTAGGGGGTGCGATTGCACCATCATAGGCACCCGCTTAATACGCCCCATGGTAGAAAATAAAAGTTAAAAACATAATCTTTGATGTACAGTATTTACTTTATTTTACCCACTTCAAAGACGCGAGTCACACACATCACAGCTCCACCATGGTTGAGGCTGAGGTGCGAGAATTTGGGGAAATAGTTCCTCTCATGGCCGGAAAAGACACTTTTATGTAGTAAAATTCGTCATCATCAAATCACCATTATAGTGAAAATTAAAGTGCCAACAAATTTTTCATGATCTTTTATCAGCAATTTTCGTCAACCACAGAGATCTAATTAATCAAATGTATACATAAAAAAGGAAACTTATTGTCTTTGAAGTATTTACTTAATTTTACCTACTTATACTTGTTCTCATACTTCTCAAATTATAACAAAAGCACGAGCACTCGAGTCGTGTATTGAAGGTGATTCAGACGTTAAGCCGTTTACTCACTGCGTGACAGCAACGCGACGACGAACGCACGTGACGGCGCGGAACCAACGGATCCCTTTGTTAATGAGGATCCGTTCAGACTGCCACTGACAAGCAGCAGACGGCATTACGTCGTCTATCGCTCGCTAGAAGCAGCGGTGGATTTGTCGTGCGACCGTCATACGACGCATTGAGTGTCCGGCTTAAGTGATACCGATATCTTGCTATACTGTAGTAAGATATACAATAATGTACTCAGGCTGCACTTACAGCGCTTTTTCTTTAAAACCTGGGTGATTTTTTTGGAGTTCATTTCAACAACTTTCAGGCATCATCTTTACTTATAAAATTACATTGCTGTCGAAACGTGGGGGACGAACTCCCTCTCAAAAATATGTGTGAGGTGGGAACGTGTCCCCGTCACACCAGAATCTGCTATTAGATTGATTGACACTGGAATGCCTTATATAGCGTTATTTGACCAATACGCAAAAGTCCCCTTCCTAACCCCTCCTCATATTGTTGCTAACGACAGCGTTAACGGTGTAGGTAAACTTGCCTATTCAACATGCGAGTATTCCTGGCCCCAAGAATGTCATGTTGATTTGTCGGTTGTTGGTTTGCATTGATAATCCCGAAAAATCTATTTAACATTAGTATTTCAGTTGCTTTTTCCAAATTTTACCACAACCAGTTTCTAAATAATTTGTGTTAGTACAGAACAACACCTCAGTGTGCATAATCAATCATTCAGTGAAACAAACCTACGTTATTGGCTCATCACAGGTTGAATATTACAGAATAAACAAAAACAAATTTCTTTTGTTGACAGAGGTACGGTAATATAATTACAGACAGGAGCCCATCTTAAGTTTAAAATTTACATTGTTTTCTCGTGAATCTATTAAATTTTGTTGAAAATTTAATGGATAGTTTAAAGTTCGAGTTGCTGTGGGCCTAAGGGCCGTGTTGTTTGAGGGCCAAATAACATGTTCCGTTTAGTAAATCGTGATACGGTACTTATACAATTTCACAAAGACTGTTCAAGAGTACATCGTTTATCATTTACAATCTGCATCCAAAGTTCACGTATGCGCGGCTGATGGTCGTAATCAGTACATTAGTTGTACTTGCACTGTCAAGCATTGCATTCAAGTTCACCGTTTTCTAACAGTATTCATATGAGAAAAAAACATGTTATCGTAGTATATTTCTTTAAAAAATAAATGAGTTGTGATGTCTCGCCGTTTGTTTAATTAATAACAACAATGGGCTGTTGTGGAGGAGAACCGTCTGAATGTTGCAGACGTACCTGGACACATTGTAAAACGTCGTTGCAAAACTGGTTACACGGGTGGAAAAACTGGATTAGGCCCGTGGTGATCTGTTCATATTTTATGCTTGTCTTGGTGGCCGTGCCACTATGTACATGGGAACTCATTAAACACGATGCTAGCCTAGAATCAATGATCTGGTTTGTTGCCGGAATGTTCACATTTGTTGCTATACCTATTTCTCTGTGGGGGATTCTACAACATATCGTATACTTCACACGACCAGATCTTCAACTTTATATCATAAGGTAAACAACTATTCTTTTTTTATATTTTTTATTTTTTTAAGTTCTAATTCTAATGGAAAAAGAATGGAATGCAGTCAGAAAGAAAGTGTGTGCAAGCTTAATGAAAACATTCAAAACACAAACAAAATGATAATAATAGTACTGTGTAACAGTACTCACGATAAATAAACAT
>NW_022713343.1:0-842 GCF_011630105.1 Anneissia japonica
TCATTAATAATACTACCTGATAAATTACAATGGCTCATGTTAATATAGATCAGGTGTGGAGAGACCTTCAAAAGTTGAGCTAATGTTCCTCCTCTGATTGATGATAGGTTAATCCTACTCGTGCTTATCCTCTCCCAATTCAATGTCTCATTCTCACCTATTGAGTCAACCAGCTTCTCTAGATTATCAGATGTGAGTGAGTGATCACTCCATTTTAAGGTATAAGTATCATCAATCACCCTAATTAACTCAGCAAGTGATTTATTATTGATATCTGAAAGGTCATTGCCCCTCAATATAAGCATGTTATCTTTCAATACTACATTCATCCTACAACATTCCTCCATTATTTCATTAATAATACTACCTGATAAATTACAATAGCTCATGTCAATATCGATCAGGTGTGGAGAAACTTTTAAAAGTTGAGCTAATGTTCTTCCTCTGACTGAAGATAGGTTAATCCTACTCATGTCTATCTCACCCCAATTCAATGTCTCATTCTCACCTACCGAGTCAACCAGCTTTTCAAGATGATCAGATGTGAGTGAGTAATCACTCCATTTTAAGGTACTATCATAACAATCATCAATCACCCTAATTAACTCAGCAAGTGATTTACTATCAATATCTGAAAAGTCATTGCCCCTCAATATAAGCATGTTATCTTTCAATACTACCTTCATCCTACAACATTCCTCCATCACTTCATTAATAATACTACCTGATAAATTACAATGGCTCATGTTAATATAGATAAGGTGTGGAGAGACCTTCAAAAGTTGAGCTAATGTTCTTCCTCTGATTGAAGATAGGTTAATCCTACTCATGTGTATCCTCTC
>NW_022713344.1:0-1094 GCF_011630105.1 Anneissia japonica
GTCAACGAAAACGCAACGGGTTGAATGCGTTGAATTTTTGCAATAAAACTGGCCGGTACTGTATATTACATCATTTCTATTTCTTATGTATGCACTTTCAACTTCTTACTACTGCCAGATGATAACATAGTGTCTATGCCCCCCCCCCACCTGGGGGCATTAGGCACTAAAATTGAACTTATTGAACGATACTTACGTTCTCAAGGAGAGAAGACAGCAGCAACTGCAGATGACTGCTGATTTATGACTTTAAAGGATCTAGAATGCTTACAATTAAATGATACTTACATTGATGCGGTGAAGTGAAAAACCAATTAGAGAAGCCAGCAAGAGGAATGAGGATAATCCAAGATGGAAACACATTAAACGGAGATGCATGGAAAGGTGGTGTCCTGGCTGGAAAACATTAAATAATAAATTGCAACTTAAAATAGACTAAAGAACATCTGTACATGAAAAGAATTAAAAAAAGTTATTTAAATACACAATGAATCATGTACAAACATTGGTGGGCATAATAATGTCCAATAATTTTTTATTCAACACTGAGGGCCACAGCTAGTTCTGATGTTTCCAGTGTGCTCCTTTATGCACAGTTGCTTAGATACCATTTTATGCTCAGTTTTAACATTTCTTATGGATGATTGGTGTTGGGCCGTACAAAATAAGTAATTTTAAAGCCGCATGTGGCCCGAGGGCCACACTTTGCCGACCTGTGATAACAATATGCAACTTTCATGTCCAATCCAATGTAAATATTCTTAAATTTAATCACTTGTAGTACCATAGAGGACAGTAGTAATCTAGTACGTTTCTGCATATTCCATTTTTTCTAGACTGAATTTGGAGCATTTTGGAGGGCCATACCGTAACTTTGAAAATAACAAAAAATGTCTAATTTTTATAAAACCCCAAATTCTTATAGATTTTTATGTGTCATTCTTCAATGTTATTTTTAATATAATGGCAATTAAGTATGGTCCCTTGATATTTTGTGCTGATATTTTGTGTCTCTAAAATGGAAAAATCAAACTATTTAACAACCTTTGAAAACGGCATCTCAAAAAAAATTATGTTCTCTAATTATACAGTAA
>NW_022713345.1:0-531 GCF_011630105.1 Anneissia japonica
ATAATAGCTTAAAAGGTATGAAATGACACATTGATGCAAACACAATAACATACGTTTGTGTAAACAGATGATCAGTAGCAGCAACAGACACCTTATAATCAAAAGTCTTTATATCTCCAATAATATTACCTTCAATTTGTAATGTAATATAGCATGTAGCTTCATTTGATGTTGGTGAAGCAGAGTCGACAAAGATGTATTCAATTACAGTTTGTCCGATTGGGAATACACCAGTAGTCTCAACCACAGCGAAAGCTGCATCAATGGTCATTGCAGCAGGGTTGATGTTTGTATAGTTTGTTGTAAACATAGCAACCTGAACGTTATCCATTATGGTAATGTTGTAGTTTACGGTGCCATTTGGTTTTCCCTCATCAGTAACACCATTTACTAGTGATGGACAACTAGGAACGGGTAGTTCTTTGTCTGGAAATTGGAATTTTCATGAAAAATACAACTAATTTACAACAATAACTATATAGCTCGTAGTTATTTACAAGCATGTCTCTTAGTCAACGACTAAGAGCACGC
>NW_022713346.1:0-549 GCF_011630105.1 Anneissia japonica
CAATACAAACATTTTCATGTTTTTTGAGAAACTAGCAATGCACCTTGCAGTCTTAGAGGAACAAATGCCACTAAATTTTCTATAAAGCCAAGTTCAAATAAGCACCCCTAAAATCAATAACAATTTTGAAAGCTCCGGGCACTTACTAGAGTACTGTAGCTGAAGGTAGGTAAATTTCGAAATCCAACTAGGGTTTTTTGCTGCGTTGTTGAGTTACCTTGTTCATTGTCACAGGTATCTTAAGGTAACATTAACTTGCAGTGAAGTTGAATTAGCTTTACTTTGTTTAATTTTTTTTGTTTTTTTGTCTTATGCTTTAGAGTTCTTGGCAATCAGCGATTAAATATAGATTCAAGAACCTAAGAAAAACACGACAAGTTTTTTCTGGAAATGGGACTGCAGTATAGTAAAGCCTGAGATAAAAAAAAGAAAGTGTGAGGCGGTCGAGACAGAAAATGGGGAGACAGACGAAACATGCAAGGAACATGTTGAAGAGGGAGATGTCGAAGTTAAGCCACCGCAACTATGGGTTGATAGGCAATTTAATGG
>NW_022713347.1:0-954 GCF_011630105.1 Anneissia japonica
TTTGTTTGAAAATCGCAAGCAGCGTGACCACTGCTTGGGTAATTACCCAAGATCTTGGGTATTTTTACTTGGTCTTGGGTTCTTGGGTATTCCGTTCAAATCCTTGGGTATTTTATTTTTAATAAGAAAATTAAATATTTTTGTTATAAAGGAAGAATTAAGAAGTAACAAAGTGATTTCAGTCCATTCAAGTAAGCAAATCTCAACGAAGTGCAAATAATATTGTTAATTGGCAGTTAATTGCTGTAAAAATGGGTTCGGAATTGTGATTTGCGTTGCTATTGATCTTACCTCATTAATGCTGAGGGCGTATTTTTCTATCCGTATTATCACCTCATGAATATTAATTTTAATAATTAACATAAACAATTACAATAAAAAATGGTTTATAAATTGAACTAAAAGGGAAACCATACATGCGAAAAACACATACTTTTCACATTTTAATGCATTAAAGCAGGAAGTTTGGGTAATTTTGGGCAATTTTTGCTGAATCTTGGGTAATTTCGACCTAGTCATTGGGTATATCAAAAATTGTGAGTGGTCACGCTGGTCGCAAGGTATCTCGCACACTCGTCAGAGCAATGCGGCTGCGATACACACCAACAAAACAATCTATGCACATACAACGCGCCGAGTAAGCCTGATTTTTATACGTGTAACAGATTACAGTATTGGGAACAGCACTTAGTAGGCTACCATATTCACCGCTGATCATACAACTCTAATACCCACTGCTACCAATAGGCCTAGAAAACACTGTAGTAGGGCCTACTATGAGTACAAACGAGGTCGTTTTTTTCATAGAGGGCCTAATAGTAGGCCTAGAGTTAGTAGGCCCTGGGATCACATATGTTATACTGTACTTTGTTGATATGTTATACTGTATCTTGTTTAAATAGCGATTTCGAATAGTTAACGCATTTTGATATTATAGACAACATCTGGCTTTTT
>NW_022713348.1:0-662 GCF_011630105.1 Anneissia japonica
AATCAAACAGTGGCTAATTTTTTGTAACATAACTCAAATGTATAAATCAATGAAAATCGAAATTTGTAGTTGTTATTTATAACCTTTATCATATATAACATAATATTAAGTTAAGAACGTACCTTCAGTTGTAACTGATGTAGTGGTCGCTAGTGTTGTAGGTGCTAAGAAGTATAAATAATAGGTTTATGCATATGAAATTATTAAACAGTAGCTCATGTAATATAACACATTTCATAGCAATATAATAATGTAATCAAAACATTTAATTATTATTAATAACTTTAAGCATATTCAATATTAAGTACGTACCTTCAGTTGTCACTGACGTTGTCGGCTGTAGTGTTGTATGTACTGAGAATATAAAAAGAAATTACTTAGTATGAATGGAAATTAAAAATCAGTAACTAATTTATTGTAAAATATTTCAAAGAATATAACAATGACGTTCAAAAACATTTAGTTATTATTAATGATTTTTAGTATAATATAAGCATATTCATAAATTAATAACGTACCCTCAGTTGTCACTGACGTTGTCGGCGGTAGAGTCGTAGGTGCTGAAAGGTATAAATTAATGTGATTCACTGCTTATAGAAAAATCAAACAGTAGCTAATTTTTTTATAACATACCTCAAAGGTATAAATCAATGAAAATCGAA
>NW_022713349.1:0-816 GCF_011630105.1 Anneissia japonica
ATATAATAGTATATTAAAAAATGTTGCTGCGTTGACAGATTTGTATATAAAATATGAAGTCAAACTAAATTTATTGTACCAGTACTTCGGACCATAGGTCATCATCAGGTACATACATATATTATAGAAAGCAGGAAACGGAATAGACTATTAGAACACTATTTAATTTAAGCATGAATATTTTGACCTGACCAAGGTTCTATCTTGGGTCTGCTACTTTTCACTGTTTTTATTAATGTTCTTCCTTCATTTGTTTCAACACTATTTTTTATGTCTCTGACAAATCTGTTATTTCAATTGAACACAAGCTCTCCTAAACTTAACAAACTATCTATATAGCTACTTTCTAACAAATTTCTACTTAATCTTGATAAAACTAAAACCATGCTTATTGGAACTGCACATCGTCTTAAATCTCAACGCACCATTAACATTTCTTTACACCAACACCACCTTAATCAGAACACTTCTCACAAGCATCTCGGAACTATTTTTGACGATAAGCTGACATGGTACTCCTTTGTCAAAAAACTTGGATTTTTAAAATATAACGTTTAGCACGAGCTAGCAAATTTCTTAATGTTTAAACAAAACTTATGATTTATAACACTATTGTTCTTCCACACATTGACTGCTGCTGTAGTGTTTGGGGATCCAATGACAACTCACTCATCGATGAAATTAAACTCCTACAGAATCGTGCTTTTCGTATCATTCTCAATGTTCATCCTTGAACTTCTTCTCTCCTTATCTCTACCCTTGATCTCTTAAACGTCTCAAATCGGTTTATATAATATTATTCATATATGAACACCC
>NW_022713350.1:0-1085 GCF_011630105.1 Anneissia japonica
ATGTTGTCAGATATATGTTGCTATCTTAAAAATTAACTGTTATTAAAAGGAAGTGGTTTGGCACAGCAGGAACAATTTGGTTTCCCAGCCTTGAGGTTGGGTTTTCAACCCCTTGCAGTGCACTTAGCTTGTGCCCTTGAGTTTAGCACTTTATCTTTGTTGCTTCTCTCAACCCAAGATTTAATAAATTGGTACCTGGTAAGGTTGTCTGCTACTGCACTAATATTGCAGCAACACTTCAATGTGTGTCCCAATGACAACAGAAAGTGCTTTGTAATCTAAAGGAAAGGTGCTATATCAATACTAAATAAACAAAATAACAAAATTGTTGATTAATACAGAACTTGAATAATTAAAAAATACTAAAAATTAATATTATATAGTAAAAATCATTACACTTTGAAATAAAAAAATTCTTAATCAAATCTCTCTCCGTCTGTTCAGAATAGAACATCCAAATTTATTCCTGGTTTAATAAGTAAGTGCATGTTAGCAGAAATTGTTATATCAGTTTTTCAAATTGTTCATCGTGTTTCTAAATATAAAATTTCAAATCATTTTGATGTCATGTTTCCTGTATAAAGTCCATCCATTGGAGTGCTCTTTTATTGACACAGCTAGTCCTCAATTAACTACCAAAGTTGGTAATATGATCATCGTCGCCTATGAATGATCATGTACCAAACTTAGTGTATTCCTCTTTGATAGCAATTAATTATTAACAACCATTGCTAAAAAAACATCATATGAAAATTTGTTAAAAATATGAATTACTATACTTTCCTATTGATGTATAGTAGCTATCAATTAATAACCATTGCTAATAAATATTCATAATCTACCTATGAATATTCATGTCTGACCTATAGATTACTTTCCTATTGATGTACAGTAGCAATCAATTAATATCCATTGCCAATAAATATTTATTATACAGTAGAACCTCGTTTTTACGTACCCCAGTTATACGAACCCTCGGTTTTACGTACGCTTCGTACCGACTATGACGTCATCAAAAACCCCCGAAAATATTCAAAACAAACGGCCCTTTTCAGAGCAACCATAAGTAAAAAGACTATAACAAT
>NW_022713351.1:0-847 GCF_011630105.1 Anneissia japonica
TGCCATTAATAAACCAAAAGCTAGTAACACGCTAAATAATATACCACCAGTCTGTTATTTAAAAATCTAACGTATCACCTTGCTTAATTCGAAAGCCATTTAATTGGTTTACTAAATAATGAATAGCATATTGTACCCTGTGTATTCATAACACATATTTAATTTAGGCCACATTTTTTATATGTATTTCACAATATCCGTCAACTCGTATAATATAGGCGCACATTGCTTGTTATTCATATTGCATTATATTGTAAGTATGTTCGTGTATCTTGCACTTAATTTATTCATTGAGGAATAAGCATACTGTACCCTGTGTATATATAACCCATGTTTTATTTAATTAGCATACTGTCATCATTATAGAGCAAAATGCTGTAGTCGGTGCTGAAGTGCGAACATTTTGAGAATATGAACCTCGGTGTCCGGAAATTGCACTCTCATAGCTTTAAAAATCTGACCGGTAATTCATAATCAACAGTAAACAAATATTCTTCCTAATAAAATTTGAGTGGGTGCGATGGCACCGTCTGCACCCACCCACCTAATGTAATACATGAGTTACGTAATTTTTAAAATACCATACAATATTTGACCTTGAATGACCTATTTGTCGCAATCTGACCAGGTAAAAAATGGTAATGGTATGGTATATACATTGAATGACCTTAAATGACCTTTTATGATCTTAATGACCATCTGACCATGTCACAAGTGTTATAAATCCTTGACCATGAAATATAATTTTAGATATCATAATTCTCATTAAAGTGGTTTAAAAACGATATATTGATAAATATAGGATTTGCGTGGCAGCAATTTTGAAATTCAAGATGGCCGCCAAAAT
>NW_022713352.1:0-1114 GCF_011630105.1 Anneissia japonica
TTGATACGAATGACACACAGCAATAAACTTTGTTTTGTCGGAATCCAAAATCATTAGAAAGTGCCAGAAGAAATAAAAATAAACCACGCAAGAAAGCTTTCAGAAAAGATGGTAGTGTGTCTCATGTAAAGCTGACTTCTTCCAATCATTAAGATGTTACGATTACCTAAAGAAAGAAAAGGAAGAACAAAACAAAGTTCAATGCACAAAATACGAACAAAAACTCTATCTAATAACGTTTTGACCTTTAGCAAAAACGTTGTAAATAGCAACTTACAAAAACCGATAGTCCATCTATCATTTTGATAAGCATGCAGCTGACATTACGGGGACAAATACTTGAAATCCAGCGCATATTGACTGGCAAAAAAAACCTTAAATACCTGTGAACACAAAATTTCTCCTATCAAACCATAAACAATATAGACATTATTCTTGTCAAGTGTAAAAGTTTGAGGTTAATGGTCCAGTAGTTCGCTTTTAAGGTCAAAAGTGAACGTCACAGACAGACAGACAGACAGAGACGGAGCACATTGCAATACCCTCACCCAACTTCGTGGGGCGAGACTTTGAGATTTATGAGTATCTGGAAAAACCTATAAATGAGGGTATGACTAATATTGACAAACGCTTCATTCGTCCCGAGTATAAAGCTTGCATTTACTCTCACTACTTTTAGCCATCAACATGACTTCATTTGACAGTCAACGACACTTTTAGTTCATAATATATAGAGAGGTTAGATGCATTTACCAGCCTCTTCTTAAAGAAATGGTTTGAAATACCCACCCTTGGACACTCGCATTTTTGCAAATGCACAATGGGATGAGTATTCCAACCATTTCTGATTTGTATCGGGAATGACATAATGGCCTCCCAAATTTCTTTAAAATTAAAAGAGGGCCCTATGGTGAACCACTGTATTAACTCCAGACTAGAAAGTGAAGAACAATATCTCTTAAAATTCGATCACTAAAGACTGTGAGTTTTTATTCGTGGTCTTTCAGAGGATATCCCACAGACTCTTCCAGGAAGATCTAAACAAAAGCTAAAACGATCTTAAAAGAACAAACCAAGGTGGTTTTTTCCAAATGATTTCCCTGGAGGAGTCCAA
>NW_022713353.1:0-601 GCF_011630105.1 Anneissia japonica
CCGCAGCATTTTTAGTCCACAGCCCAAATTAAATGGCAAGCACTCAAACGCGACCCATCGGACCCCAAGGCCTAGTACCGTATATCATGGTAAAATGATTAAATATTGTATTATTTGTTTTATAAATCTTGAGGAAAGTTAATAAATTACGAAAAATAGCAGAGATCAGAATCATGTCAACTTGATTCTCTGTCAACCAATTAAAGGATATCACTGCATTCGTAAAAGATCTTTCAAATCACTCAAACTAAATTTAAATGTCATAAAATTGAAATTAATATAACTTTGAATTACTCATACAACAGAACCACATAATTTATTAAATCTGAGTTAACTTATTACAGAAGATTTACTACAAAAATAAATTCTTAATTTTGCTGCCAGAAATATATAGTATACACACTAATTGACGAGAAAAATGTCGCTATAATTTTCACCTGAAAGCAAAACATATTGATATAAGCAAAACTAAAACATTTAAGTTTTCAATTGCAGTGCAAATGTTTTGATAGTATACTATTGAAAATTAAAATATTCACGCATTACAAAGGTACATGTCTGACGCATATGCCACACTTTCAAATATAATTTAACAGTGTTA
>NW_022713354.1:0-3832 GCF_011630105.1 Anneissia japonica
AGTTCTGTAAATAAATGAATAAAGAAATGGTGTAATAAAATGCCTCTGGCGGGACCCGAACCTGCGACCTCTCGCTGTCAAGGCGAAACAAGGTGTCCTCCTTGCACAAGACGGTTTTACATAATGTGGGGTAGCCATTACGAAGCGACAGTTTAAAATGAATTTCATTAAAAAATACAAAAACAAACATATTATGCAATCACAATTACTTCTTTGTGTTTTTGTTTATTTAAACAGGTTTACTGACATTAAATGACGGACTTTGTCGTCTACATTTTCCCTCTCATCGGGCTTATAATTTTGATCATAAGCTGTTGCTGCTCACATAAGAGTAAAGAATGTCCAGATGATGACACTGAAAGTGAGTATCAACGACCAATAAAATAATGACGTCACAGGATACGACACGTGAGACTTTTCTCTAAATGCATATTACGCTTAATTTGTTCAAATTATTTTGAGAAGTTCAATATTTTCTTTTCAGGTGACAATCAAATCAGTTACGATACTGTTGCAGGTCTGTCGAATAATGGCCACACAACTGTTAATATCCACTTGAGTCAAAGAGTTGAATCACCAGACCCATCGACATTTACCGTCCCACCCTCCTACGAAGATGCAGTTTCAATGGGTACAGAAAACGAAGAAGATGTTGTTTGTAGGCCTAATAGAAATGGTGAATTATCACAACCAGAGCCTTTGACCCCACAGTCTCCTCCACCTTCATACGATACGATCTTGTTTGACCGTCTCTTATCGGGTTTACCAATCCTCTCACCAGAATTTTTTGGAGATGTGACGTTCAAATTTAGCTGAGATGAGTTTATTCAATAATGACAATAATAATAATAACTAGAATATGATATTTAAATTGCTTTTTGTATATCGGAATAGTTAAGTTGTTAGTTTTCAATTTGAATTTCGAATGTGCGGACGCATATTCAATATCATTGCTATATTCTTTTTCATAAACTCTTGAATTGTCTGGTAATCGTAGTGTTTAAGTTAGCTATAATTTTGATCTGATTTTTTTGATCATTTGTTTGATCGTTTCGAATACGATGATATTAAACATTGTTTGCAGTTTCATCACAGATAGTATATGTGTAAGAAATAAAATGTCGTTCTTGCCCTCTTAAAATATCTCTTATGCTCCATGATATTCGTCCATTAAAATGTCTGAGATTGCAAACATATTGTTCTCACCATCTATTACTCATATATTTGAGTAAATATGTTTTTTTCTTCATGCCCATATACGGATACATCACATTTATTTGTCACATAAAATGTGTAAGTCTGTACAGAGGTTTATATTGCTCAGCCATAGTTTTATGTCAGCTACAATAAAGTGATAATAACCATACAATAGTAATAATAAAATTAATACTATTTAAAACTAAGCACAGGAATTGAAAAGATTAATAATGAATAATATTTTTATACATAATTTTCAAAATTAGTAGACACATTTATAACTTGCTATATTTATTATACACTTCTTTTCGAAATATATGAGGAAAATCTTTTGAATTATTCTCCTTAGAATCAGACAGAAACTGATTTTAAACTTTGTATACCGATTATTACTTGTTTGACTTTTCATCAGTGTGCAATATATATTTTGAAATAAATTATACTAAAAAATAGATTTTGTTGTTTTCTTTGTCCAAGTTATATAACTATTTGCCCGACTGCGCTAGAAGATGACTCTAGGGGGCGCTGATGTAATCCACGTAAACTTAAAGGTAGAGACTGGTCACTGAGTGTAATCTTGGTGAGCGATTCCATAGCAACGTGCCAAGCCATTGATAAAGCGCCACCACTCAGGTAACTATGTAGGCAGACTACCAAACAACAGTTTCCACACATTTGCAAGCTGAAGTCGTATGGTGAGCGCTCTAGGTCGCCGCTCCTAGACTCTGGATCTCTCTTCGCATTAATATACGGGAATATCTCCATCCATTTTCCTATTTAACGTCAAACTCAAAACTTACATTTTCTCATCCACCTTATTACTTTTCTTTTTTATTGATGGTTTTTGTTGTTCCTGTTTGTCTCTTCTCCATCTTATTCGTTTCTTTAATTTACCTTCTTCTGGACATCAGCCTGCTGAAAGCGCATTTATGCGCTTTATAAATGTACATCCATTGCCAACCACTACAAGAAATTAAGATGAATAATGGAAGGAACACTTTAATCACAAATTACTTATTATGTCAACATCAGACCCTTCGGCATAATTGCGATGTTTTCAGTAATCAATCATTTTCTATGCATCAAAGACAGAGGTAAACACTCCCAGATATATTAATGTGTTGATAAACACACATTTTTAAAATTATTATTGGATGATCATGCCATATGAAAATAATTAAATCTAGTTTAATTTAATTGACACCACATTAGCCTCCAGCAGTTTGCGCTCTTCCTCAAGTATATTTATATAATCATATTTATTATGTTCAAAGTGAATAATTTATAAACATAACAAAACAAAACAATAGCTTATATAACCCACCAACGGCAATAGTGTGGGACAAATTGTATTAAATAAAAGTCAATTATCAGTAATGGGAATCGAATGAATAGCGTCCCGAAAAAAGCAGTGCATAACGTAAATATACTAATCTAACTTAGGTATCATTGGCGGATTCAGGAATTTAAAATTGAGGGCCGGAGCCCGGGGAGGATAGTGTACTGATAAAAGATCTGGATTACGAAATGTTATGTCTACGGCATGATCTTGTGAGGATGAAATCTAAAGTTATTTTCTTTGGAAAAAAATAACATACCGTATTTATTGTTGAATGGTTTTTGATGAGGGAGCGATTATTGAAGGGAGGCCTTGAGGTTTTGTTATAAAATGAATACGTATTACTCAAACAAACGACCTTTAATACCACTGTAAATGTGATACTACAACACATAATTACAGTATTATAGGATAATTGATCCTAAACAAGTTTGGCCTAGGGAAAATGTAATTTTACTGAAGTAGAGCATTAATAGAATGCCTTGCCTTCATTTGAATAAAAATAAACACCCCGGGCGTTTAATCGAGGAGGCATTTACTCCAAATGAGGCTCTAAAAAAGGCGTTCATTTGAGGGGGCGTATATTCAAAGCGGAGCGTTTATTAGAATAAATACGGTAAATTAATTTGATCAAATAACTCATTAGTTTTTCAACCGTGTACAAAAAATAAGTGGAAATCCAGTTATGTCACAATTGAAAAAGCTTTTTAGTATACGTCCAACTGCTGTAAAAACGCTAAAGTCTTGCACCGCAAGTTAACGCTCGTCAGCAAAAACCCAGCTGATAGCACTAAGAAGAGAACGTCACACGGTAGTGATCATCACCTTTGAGTGTTGTAGAAACATTTTTTCCTGGGTTGCAAAATCGATGATAGTTTTACTCCAATGAATTATGATATAAATCATTCTGAATGTCATTCGTAAGTAGATTATAACAACACGGGCCTAAGGAGAACATTAAAGCGGGAGTGAAACAAATGGAAGTTCACTTTACACTGATCCAACCAACAAAAATCTATTAAAACAACAGAAGACGATCCTCTGTGCAGCTGACGTATTAATCCAAAGTCAATATGATAAACATAACTAAAGCAAGGCACTTAATGCGTCGTACGACTGAGAGTTTTTTTTAAATATAAAAAAACAAAATAAAAAATGTAAAACAAATACATATATATACATTATATATATGTATACATATACATTATATATATATAAAATATTTAACAAAAATAAAAATGTAAACAAATATAAATATATATATATATATACATCATATATATGTATTTATGTATA
>NW_022713355.1:0-1111 GCF_011630105.1 Anneissia japonica
ACATACATACATACATACATGGGTTGTAATATAGAGGGTGGGCTTATACCTGAGGAACTACAGTATGTGAGTAAACCAATGATTTCAGACTACAGGCTGCATGTTGCCTTATGTTTATACCTGAATGACTAAAACTTAAGAAGTCTTATTATGAAGCTTCCTGTAGGAGTGGAGTCTTTTTTTAGTTTACAGACTTCTAGAGGATATGAACCTAATACCCTGACTTTGAAAAACTAGAAAATCTTATATCATTATTATTTTATTCGCCATCATCTATAATAACAGTAGTATAATTTTACATGACTGAATAATAAATAATTAATATGAAATTAAACTTAAATAAAATAATATCAAACAATGTAATAATGATGACATATGAATAATACCATGAATATTAAACATGACAATGGGTATAATGGATAAGTCAGTGTTTGAGGTTTATTTAATGCTATAGTTTAGTAGTCGAGACACAACAAACAGTTCTATTTGCAATTGTTTGTTAACAGTGTCGTCGTTGTCGGCCCGTTTCAAGGTTTAGGGCTTATACAAATACAATCTCTAAAGTTCAAGACAAAAGACAAAAAAATAGAGCAGAAAGAATATTGTAAAACAAAAACTACTTGGCTACAGGCTGCTGGATATAGGGCACAGAGATTAAACATCTGAATATTATTTAAACAAAAGAGCAATGTGGGTTTTTTTTTTACAGTATTTAAATAATGGAGCTTTATCTTAGCCTTAGGTGAGTGACCTAAGCAATACCCTCACAGTGTTTGGTCTCTTTATATCAAGTGTTTACTATCAAACCTCTAATTGAAGGAGGAGAAATGAACTGTTGGTGGTTATCTGCTCCAAAACCACCAAATCTTGAAACACTCATAGGCCTATACTGTACTGTACTGTAGTACAATGTCATGGATAAACGTTATGATCTGTTGTAAAACTAAGTCTCTTTATGAGAAGAAAGACAATTTAGAAGATATCTTCTGGTAAGTATTATTAGGTAATTAATAATTAATTACATTAGGGAATAATTAGAGTTTTCGAAATTTCAATCTCATCCTGTAACTCACTGGGGTAAAAGGTGTGATCTATTGCATTTATAGGGCTC
>NW_022713356.1:0-571 GCF_011630105.1 Anneissia japonica
CCATGGATTAACGTACGCCTGGCGTTAGATACGCCTGGCGTATCTCACAGGTCTGAACGTAGCCTGAACGTAGCCTATGAATCAGCGTGCGCGTCAAGTAAACCAGATTACGCGTTGCATCACAGCTAGTCACAAGAAGAGATTCTTGTATGTAATTCTGACTGAATCGGGTATCATATTTCAATCGGAGAGAAGACATTTAAATGAATTATTTTCTTTCAGTTGATTTTTCAACAAATTTTGATAATCATATTATCCAAAGCTTTTATTAAGTAAATTTAATGTCGTGAAAACATCCTCCTGTGGTAGGATCTAAAACAACCCTTTAAAAATTAAAATGGATTCGTAATATTAAATATAAAAATATAATACTAACACTTTCTTGAAACTAATTACTAGCATATTAGGTATACACAAATACGCTTGTTAATTGCTGATTATAAAATTGCAGGTATATCACGAGAGGCCTAATTAAACTATATTTAAAAATTCAGATTAACGCAACCCGGACATTGTAATTATTATTTGGTATAATATTGTGTTATTGTTCTTTATGGGGTATAATATGTAA
>NW_022713357.1:0-882 GCF_011630105.1 Anneissia japonica
GTCATTCAGTGTTGTTACTGTCGGAAATCTTGATAAAACGAATATATAATATAATGAATTCAGTTTAATTAACATTAATGTATTTATGTACATTATTCAATGTTGTTACCAAATCTATATCGTTATTGCGTTTAAATAATGTGCTGCCATTAATCATTATACAATTTTATCTTAAATACAATTAATGTATTTATTTTTCTTACAGCTTCCAGTCCAGAGCTTGAATAAAACATACCAAGAGAAGGGAACACAATAAAATAAAAACGAATAATACAGTAAATTACACACATTTCACTCACACTGCATGTGAAATCTTTAATTCATTTTCTTGTTATTCACTGTTAAAATGTTCTGATTTTTATTTATTGTAGAACTTGTTTAATAGGTAATGATTCACAACTGTTGGTAACCCAGGCAGTGTCTGGGGGCTGATGAGGTACTACCACCCGCATTTTGATGTCCCAGCCTGGACTGGATTAGTAAATTACTAAACAATATAATTTTCCATTTGGTTTTGGTTGGCTTCCCTAATCAAGGTCTCGTACATCGTGCGATATTATTCGGCTTCCTGCCTGCAGTAGAGATCTTGCTGACCGCTGGCCTAACCTATACTGGTTCCACAATCTAATAAGTTGTCTGGTGGAGCGCTTAGATGAAAGACGTTGCACTCTCGTCAGGTCTTCTCTATAAACAAGTTCTGCGGTGATGGCAACATTCTGGGATTCCTGGTACAGCAGCTCCAGCATCAAATAGAATTGAAGTTTGGCTGAAAGAAAATATTAACAAAACATATTCAGGGAGATGCATGCAAACACACATCATCGGTAACTTGTATCATTACCAATTTGGGAAGGAAATATCAGTACAAGTGTTTGGAATAAA
>NW_022713358.1:0-1267 GCF_011630105.1 Anneissia japonica
ACTACACACATAACTTTGGCGGGCTGAGAATGCGGATATTGGTGTGTTGTATAAACGGGCCCTTAGAGTGAATGCAAGTTTTTGGGTCCCTGAGGGCGAGGTATTCTTATTAGTGTCTAGCATGTTGTGCAGACATTCAATGTCACAGAGCATCATACCAGTACCTGTCATCACCATTTATACTTTTGGTGGAGACATGTAAATAAATTGTGCCCAGACCAAGGACATCAGAGAAATGTATAACAAGTCCAAATACTGTACCAACCTACACTTTTCCCACTACTGTATGAAACGCCCTCATCTCATAAAGCCTTAGTAAACAATAATGTTCTATTTATGTACAGTAGCACACTTGTACTAGGTAACTCAGTGTATGCACTTTTACAAAAGAATTTAATTTCAAGTTAAAATATGTGACTGGCTCTGGCAAAACTTGCCGTTTGTAGGAAAAATTCAAAATTGAGTTTTGGGTGTTTTTTCAATGGGTGCGTTTCTACTGATAAGCACAAAATAATCAATTTTTTTAAACCGACTTTTTTAGTGAGTACCTGACAGCCTGCTCGCGTTACAACTGCATTTTTGATTTTTCGAAAATGGGTTTCCGTGACGGAAATTACGTGATCATTTTGTTTATACAACACATTGTTTTCCTAACTGTATAGGATAGTATCTTTCTCATTCCTGTCATGATTACGAGGAGTAGGACGGTGTGGGGCGAGAAGGCAAATGTTTTCGGTTGTGCTCATTGGCACAATGAACGAGCGAGCAAAACAATCGACAACGGTAGGCCCACTCATCCCGTTTCTACTACGAGAATAAAAGCGATTTTTAATTGATTATTTCTGTCCAGTAGAAACAGGCCCTATGTGAATTCTTCTTTAAAACAGTGTTTATTTGATGGAAATTGGTTGAGTATTAGTAAAGTTATGAATATGTCATTCATTGGATATCACTATCAGCTGTGTACTAGAGGTTTTGAGAAACAGCTTCCTAAGGTTCCAAAATCAATAGTTTATAATATTAAGATATGTTTTTTAAAAATAATTTTATTAAACTTTACTTCAGATTTAGTGATTACTATTTTGCAGAAATGTTCTTCAATATATTTCTTATTTTATAAAATGTAAAAACTAGAAAATACTCAAAATTCAGATTCTCAAACGTTTCAGGTGCTTGTGGGAAATTATAAATTTCGACAAACGGCAGTTTTTAACTAGAGCTGTTCACATTTTTAACTGTAATGATGCATTCATTCACAGCCCTTCTT
>NW_022713359.1:0-538 GCF_011630105.1 Anneissia japonica
AAAAATTGAGTGTCAAAATGTAATTTTCTTTTGTTATGCATGGTGAGATAGCCTGAAAAAAAGACAATTCCATTGAAAGTTTGAAGTTTTTCGGAAAAGTACTCGAAATATGGCGGAAAGTCAAAAATTTGCGCTGTGCTTAACTCGGCGAGATAAGCACTTTTGTGCAAAAAGTGACAGTGGTTAAAAGTTGACTTGAAATGTTTTTTTTTTTTTTGTTAGGGAAAGTGAGATAGCGTGAAACAAACACTATTCCATTGAAAGTTTGAAGTTTTTCAGAAAAGCACTCGAAATATGGCGGAAAGTCAAAAATTTGCACTAAGTGCTCAACTCGGCGAGATAAGCACTTTGGTCTAAAAAGTGACAATGTTAAAAAGTTGAGTCAAAATGTAATTTGTTTTTGTTAGGCAAAGTGATATAGCCTGAAACAAAACGCTATTCCATTGAAAGTTTGAAGTTTTTCGGAAAAGTCATCGAAATATGGCGGATAGTCAAAAATTTGCACTAAGTCCTCAATTCGGCGAGTTAAACACTTTTG
>NW_022713360.1:0-1095 GCF_011630105.1 Anneissia japonica
GATAAATCCCACAGGCAAATCACATTCCATAGGATGGAACACCTATATGCCATGGCACGTTAAAAATTAAAAATGTAAGAGCTGTGGCCCTCCTTCGTCAGTATACAACAGGCACTGCACACCTGGATAGTGTGACATCTGTAATCACCTGGATATCCCATAGGGAGATTATGTAACTGTATGATGGGATACCTGTATTATGCAACACTATGACATACTGAACTACTACAATCAGGCTATTATCTCAGAGTCATAACAAGCATGCATGTTGGTAACATTTTTAGGGGAGGGGCACTAAAGCCTGTTTAACCTGTAATAAACCCCCTATTGCTTCCCCCAGCCTTCTAAACCCATCCCTGTAAATATATCTGTGAAAAGTGTTCAAAAGAAATCTTGTAAATTTAATTAATTTTATCATGTACTAAACAAATCTTTGGTAATGTAATGTAAATTCATAAATTTGCTATAAATTTGCAAATAAAATTTGCTATAATTATAAAAATACATAACTTTGCTATAACCCAGAGTCTCAGTGTGCAGTTTAGTTAAACAGAATCAAAAAGTTGGAAAAAGTTTGTGTTTCAAGTGGGTCTACTAGTACATCTAGAAATTTTACTGGCTGGATGTTGTATATTGGTTAAGAACATCATAAGAAATGTGGACGTGCAGATGTTATGCGAAGGGGTCTATTTAAGCATTTGTGTGACGCATTAAGTTCTGTATTTACTAATATTGACATCTTTTTTGACAAGTTCACCACAAGTCAAAAATTATTGGGATGTTATGTATTTATTATTTCATTTGTTTATTTTTATTTTATAGATTTTTTGTGCGTGTAATATCTATATACACCTAATTGGAGGTTTTAAGATATAGCAATGCGTTCGCTTCTGGGCTATACAAACATATAGGCTACGGTCACACTAGCGAAACCTGGCTTGACTCACTGCGGGTAAGATTTCAAGCCAGGCTCGAAATTCTGGGTCGGTCACACTAGTTGGATTGACCTCTAAATTATGAAAGTAGAAACGCAGAGCCGTAAAGAGAGAGTTTCGCCAACTCTGTTTCACAGGATTCGATATACGCGCGTGTGAT
>NW_022713361.1:0-1533 GCF_011630105.1 Anneissia japonica
AGGAATCTAAATCAATCACTGAACTCCACGAATTAACTTTGCCGCCATCAGCAGATGAGGTCCCTTCCAAATTTCAAGATAAATTCAAAGCACTCATGTTAGAATTAGAGGGCACTGTATTGAAACTTGGCGAGTCAAGTGTTGCTGCGAACAAAAGTATGTACACGCTATTCTATACATGCGGGTGTTGGTATTATAAGGGTGAGTTCAAAGTTTATCAGAAGCTGATAATTGATAAACTATGTACGTCAGGATTTATTGAACATGCTATAAGATTTATCAAGCAGCTAGATCAATCGGACTTATTCAAGCGAAAAAGATCTGATGATGATTACAGTTATAAAATTGTAAAAATTGTGCTATCAACATTGATGAACTTCACCAATTCGTCTGTTAGGGCATGTTCCAATCTCGCAGAAAAGGGGGCTATTCCACTGTTGTTAGCATTTCTTCAACATGAGGATCTGCTGCCGACAAATCTCACAGACAATAAATGGCATTTTATAAACTCAGTTATTGGTGTCATTGGTAATATGGCGCGGCTCTGTCCAGATACCAGATCGGTGTTGAGGGAAAGCCATGCCATTAAAATCCTGTTGGAATATTCCGTTACTGAATATTTGGAATCAAGAGCTGATTGCTACCTGACAATTTCATTTTTAATCACCGATGAAGAAATTGATCTATTGAATGATGATGGAAGCACGGTGATATTTCTAACAAATCTTCTATCAAAAGTTCTGGACTCAAACGATGAATGCGTTAGAGGGTATAGCCCGTCAGAAATTATGTTGGGATTGAACAACCTAGCTTTAAATGATAATAATAAAATCAGAATCGTTGAATGTGGTGTGTTACAGTTGCTTTCCAAAACAACAAAAATTAAAAGCAACGTAGCAATAGATATCATAGCCGCTGAACTGGCGTGGAAGTTGGCGTTCATGGAGGAAAATAGACAGAAGATCAAAGAAGAGAAAAGGCTTATTGTAGGTAATTATGACATTATATATTTCATCATAATAAAATATGCCTTGTAAAATATATTTAAAAAATACACTGTAAAAACAGCGTGGAGTATTCAAACACAAAGTCTCACTTTTGGTGACACGTTTAAAAGCTAAACGTGTTTAGGAATAACGTGCTTCCAGTTTCAAAGTATTTAGAATTGAAGAAATACCTAAATACATTACGCCATGGCTAAACACATTTTAGCTTTGGAAAAGTGTGACTAAAAGCTTGTCAAAAATGCGTGGAGTTTTGTGTTCAAATCCTCCCAGCTGCTTTTTTTCAGTTAGCTTTAATTATTGATCGACTATAAATTGTTTTTCATATTTAGGTATCCCATCTAATAATTAAAAAGTTCCATGGTATTAATGATTTGAATTTTCAGCATTAAAATCTTGGCAGACATCACAAAACCCTATGCTGCGGAAGGCGTCCTCTGGCGCATTATGGGAAACATTTGATGGTAAACTTGAGGAGCTAAGCTTACGTGGGTCTACTTCGTCCGGAATGTTTGAAAAGTGCGGCCCC
>NW_022713362.1:0-1184 GCF_011630105.1 Anneissia japonica
TTAACGTATAATGTCATTTTCTGACATGCTTAACCACAAAGCTTGATGACGGTTTGTGTTTGCTGGCTATAGGACTATAATCACTATGCATATTTATATTTATTTATAAGATATATCTACTGAACACGATTGAATATAGGTTTTATTTTACACAACGGTCGCGTGCCGTTACCGCGCCCATAGGAAATCCAACGTTATTCTAAAGGAATTAGGATTCTGAACAATATATACAAATATATGATTTATATAATGATATTATTGAAGCGGGTTTGGTCCAGCGGGAACGGTTTGGTTTGAATCCCTCGCTGTGCATTTCGCTTGTGTCCTTGAGTGAGGCGCTTTATTTTGAATTGCTTCTCTCTCCACCCAGGAGTAAATGGGTACCTCTGGTGGGGTTGCCTGCTACTGCGCCAATATGGCAGCAACACTTAAGCACGTGGACTCAATAACCGGGGAAAATAAAGGGCTCTGTAACCTTAAGGAATAGGCGCTTTATAAATACTAAAATAACAATAACAATTGATATGGCAGACACCCCAAACAGTCATTTCAAGCTCATTTCATAGTTATAATTATTACTTTTAACCGATCTTGCCTGTAATAGAATAATAGATTTCCAAGCCTTGATAAAATTAGGTACAGTACTCTATCTGTTAAATATGTATTATATGATAAAATATTATTGACAATACTCAAACATAATACTGAGTGAGATATGTAGATATTGTATCACATGTGTTTATTGTATAGTCAACCATTCAATAACGTCATACCAATGCCACGTTCAGCCGCCATGTTTTGAATCCAGATAGTTGTTTTTCTTTCTTCTTGGTTTTTACTTTTGTCACTGTTTTGCTTCTGAAATATTAATAACGGTATTATTTGAAATGAAATTGAGAGTTTGATAAAATATAAAACAGATCGATATAAAAAAATTAAATAATCAAAAGAAAATTTAACGTATTTTTCCAGGTAATAATAACTATGTTTAGTTTCAGTAATGGAAAAATGTGATAATGAAAATAATAATAATAATAATAATAATAATAATAATAATAATAATAAAATTTATTCTTATTATTATTATTATTCTTATTATTATTATTATTATTATTATTATTATTATTATTATTATTATATAAAGTATCAAAATATTAATCATAATGATATAAATAATATGTTAT
>NW_022713363.1:0-743 GCF_011630105.1 Anneissia japonica
GATGAAATAGATAAAATGACAGTTTAATAACAACTAAAGACAATTTTTATTGTATTGTATTATAGAGGGTATAATATTACATAGTCACAACTTCTGCACATAAGGTGCAGATAAAACTGTTTTGGTTTTTCTATTTAAAAATATAATAATTAGAAAACCTCATTTGACATTTTACCTCAGCCTCAATTAGTTCTTATGTTGTTTTTAACTTTTTAGCAATTTCAACTCAGTGTTCTTATAAAATGTATTCTTATAAAAAAACAAAGTGTAAATTCCACCTGTATGTTTAGACTCAACCTACTCCTCTTGATGTGGGAGGGGGAGGGGAGGGCTCGATAATCAGATGAAATAGATAAAATGACAGTTTAATAACAACTAAAGACAATAGTTCGTCATTATAAGTTATTTATTATAACTTTATTCGGGAAATTAATCTTAAACTAGAGTTGCCGTCCCCGGCGCTGTCAGTGACCCCTAAGTAAAAAGAAGTTGAGCTATATAGTACCTTGAAAATCAACCCAGAAACCCGGTAGTTTGTTGATTTTTATTGGTAGCGTCCCTTCGCTGCCAAGAATATTTTTTTGGAAGTTGCGTCCCCGGTGACATCGTTAGGGCTAGGGCTGGTTACGATTTGGTTGCACATCGATTGAGTATTTTCATTCATCTGGTCATGTAAGTCATTGGCGTATCTAGATGTCTTGAAATGGGGGGATGATGGAGGAGGGGGAACGAAGGTGAAGTGG
>NW_022713364.1:0-756 GCF_011630105.1 Anneissia japonica
ATTTTGAATCAAAAAATTTGAATATTAATACAAACTTGCTTAAATATTTTTTACTTTTTTCCCTTCATTTTTTTTGTTTCTTTCAAATCAAAGTATCTGACGGTTCATCTCTTCAATGTACCGTGATATAATTCATAATATATATATATACTGTCACCTACATACATACACAAATGCATATATATATATATATATATATACATATACAAACGCATATATATATATATATATATATATATATATATATATACATATATGTATATATATACATATATACACGCGCACATGCATATAGATGCATACACTTACATAAACACATACATGATTACAGTTCATCAATGATCGGATTGATACTCTTATTTCTTTATGGCTCATTATTACAATCCAAGATGTGCAGAATGCTATGAAAAATTAATTATCCCATATTGAAATTGGAATATATCAGTAATAATATTTCATGAATTAACAAACAATAATCAATCCATCAATCAGTTCATCAAACCACAGGCGGCTTCTGAATACAATAAAACCATAAAAGTTGTACATTGTTTTTTGTTTATTGAGTGCGTATATCAATCCATCTTTGCCTATGTTTATCATCTGAATGTATTCTGGCTTCAATATCATATTGACTTTTCACACTTGAATTGAATTTGCAAAATAAGACCCATGGATCTGTTGTTACTGGGTTTAACCAGTTTGTATAAATTGTATAAGCTGCTTTTGCAATTAATTCATTTGTGATGTTGTTTTGTT
>NW_022713365.1:0-558 GCF_011630105.1 Anneissia japonica
ACGTCCGTGTACTCGAAGTCCGTCCGTGTACTCCGCGTCCGTCTACTCGACGTCCGCGTACTCGAAGTCGATTGGCGAGTAGCGAAAAAAAATTATTTGCACTTTTAGAAAATTTTTCAAAATAGAGATTCGTCTTGTCTGCCTTAACGGCGTACGCGAACACGATAGTCGAGTCGAGGACACGTCGTTGTACTTGGCATTCGTCCGTCTATTCGACGTCCGCGTACTCGAGGTCGGTCGGAGGGTCGCGGGCGCGAGTGTGTACTCGACATCGAGCACTTCAAGTCCGTCTGCTCTACGTCCGCGTACTGGAGTTCGGTCGGCGGTACGAAGGGGCGAGTGGGTACTCGACATCCGTTCGTGTATTCCACGTCCGTGTACTCGACGTCCGCGTACTCAAGGTCGGTCGGCGGGTCGCGGAAGCGAGTGTGTACTCGACATCCGTTCGTGGACTCCACGTCCGTCTACTCGACGTCCGCGTATTCGAGATCGTTCTGCGGGTCGCGGACGCAATTGTGTACTCGACATCCGTCCGTGTACTCCACGTACGTCTATTCG
>NW_022713366.1:0-590 GCF_011630105.1 Anneissia japonica
GATGGCTCTAAAATAAAGAAAATTAAAAATATAAATAAATGTAAACAATGATCCAATATTCATCTTTGAAAATAGCCAGTATCATTTACAATCATCATTCTTCTTACACTTCAGTTTACAAATAGACACAAACATTATGTTCTACATGTTATATTTTTAATGAACAAAATAAACTTTTAAAAATACAAGAATCCAAATTAAACCGAAAGGTCCACTGATTAATCTCGGATACAGATAAAATAATACTTACTCAAAGTTTAGGGATTCAATACTTTGATATTAATTATTACATCATCAGGAATCCAAATTAAAGGTATGCAATCAGCTTAATACTGACAGTTATTTTTGTAGAAATTGCTATTGCACTTTGTAAGTAGAAAATTCAATATATTCACACTATATTATAGTACTGCACACTTAGTTATTGCGCTTTGTGTTAATATGTGCAGTAATTAGTGTGTAAATTTATTTTCACAAAAAGGGTATGGGGTTTTGAACAATCTGTTCTCAATAGTAAGTTGATTTAGAGAAAATATAAATTTCCCATCATCTGAAAGTCCTAGGTCTCTTCAAAAATACAAACAAAACTG
>NW_022713367.1:0-1953 GCF_011630105.1 Anneissia japonica
TGACTGTTGTCTTGTCCATAGTGGGTACAGTTGTTAAATCCTCTGTAAAATAATGGATTCAATATGAATTCAATATACAGTAATAATTGAGGCACTTTATATGATTAATTAGTTGTATCATAAAGTAAGTTAGTACTACATAATGTTTTATTTATTGGATATATGCAGCTCATTATAATGATTTATGTGGTTTATTTATGTAGATAAACTATTTAGGTGCAGTTCATTTCAATTAAAAAAAGTGGTATAGCCGTATTAGTCAGTGTATACTTATGAAACAAATGAGAAGCTAGCACTTTTTTGACTAACGATGAATTTTAATTCACAAGCTTTCGCCCCAGTCAATGGGGCTCAGGTGAGTATTTTACACTAGATACAGCAATACACATGGACATCCCAAAATGATATGATTGGATAAAAGATAAAAATATATGATAAACAATAAATCTGACTGGATAAAGAAATAAGGAAGTAAATATCTCTAGTTGGCAATAGAAGCTAAAGGTCTAGCTGGAACAATTGAGATGTGTAAAAAGGTGTTAAGCACCTTAACAGCATAATGGTTTATGGATAAATCATTAATAAATATGAAGATAATCAAATAACAAGTAGTGATATAAATCCTTGTGTATATAAGCGCATTGAGAATGTAAATAAAAATAAGCAGTAAAAGTAACTCAGGTCAGAATGATAAGAATATAAAAATGATGAAAACAGAGTCCATCCATAGAATATATGTGGTATATCTATAAGGCCTTAAAGTCTAATTGATGTGGCAGAAATCCAAAATCCCTATTAACATAATGGGGGGGGGGGGGAATAATGAGCGCATTATAAGTGGTAATGATATAAAATATGGCAGAGTTCGATAAAATATAATAGTAATGGAAACAAAATATGATGGATTAATCCATCTGTATAGACTATAACATAAATGGTACATCTGTAAGGCATTATTTAATTAAGTATTTTCTAGTGTTAATTTGCCTTTTTAATTTATATTTCCTTTAGTAAGTCAAGGAGGTATATACCCCTTTGGTTAAGTTAATTCCTGTTCAGAGAATGGCTACCCTGTATTTACAAATTGTGTTCTACTACTTGTATTAAGTCTGAACAGGGAGATTGTTTCCAGTTCCCCTAATCATATTATCTTTTTTGTGTTGTTTGATTTTGTTGGTTTTATTGATTTTGATTTTGATAGTTTACTGTGGATGCACCATTGATATACCGCTGATAAAAAAGCATTTTCCTAATAAACATTATCTTTTATTAGTGAAGGTTCATTTTAAAGTATTTTACCTGATATTGTGGTTTTGATTGTTGTCATGTCAGAAGCGGTCACAGTTGTCAAATCTGGCTCCTCTGTGGGTTAATATTTGTTTACATAAACAATTAATTTAATAAATGACAATGGTGAAGGGGGGGGGGGTGGCAATTTTCTCTACTTGTTACTATTGTATATTTTTTTGGATCAGATTAAATAAATATCAACTCAAATATATATATATATCAGATTACAAGTTTATAGTATTAATAATATTTCTGGATTTCATTTTTGATTAGTTTGATATCTTTTTTGGTGGCTTAGCTTGCTTGTTTTGTTCTTTTATTGGTGACTTTACAATAATTACATGAATCCATATAGTAACTTTTGTGAGTAATATAAGATACTTTTTAATATAAGTATTTAATAACAAATTATATAATGGGCTATACTGTGTATATATAATACTGAATAACATTTTGTGGCCGACTTGAATAAACACATTTTTCAATAGCGGTCTTATCACACTTTAGCCATCGGTGAAAAATATTATTTGGCCACAAAAATATTATTTGGCCACAAAAATATCACATAATAACCAATTATATTTAGAGGAGGCCTACTAGGTGGAACGTATATGACATTATTTGGTGGAACCCTATTGTCATCTTTAGTAGCTGCTTCAAAGA
>NW_022713368.1:0-2117 GCF_011630105.1 Anneissia japonica
GAAGGCTAAAAAGAGACCTTCCTACATCTGAGTTTCAAAACAAACTCAAGATTATTGCCAAGGATAGCCTTAAGCTTTCCAAGGAACTTTCCCTGAGGAGACAACACAAATTTGGTCGAGACAATATCACTTCAACACAAGTGGTCCAACCTTCGCACAATGTTTGGCTTTCACGTAAACCTAGAAGGTTCATTCGGCGCTTTAGTGATAATCCGTGCAACACCACGGATTCAGTTGTTCAAATTAACTGTCAGCTTTCCGAAGGAGAAACCAAACTTCTATCCCGAGGACTCAAATTTTGCCCAAAACCGAGGCAGGCTGACCCACAACAACTATCTTTGGATCTGGAAGCTTTCTTCCGACGTTTAAGATGCCGTGAATTTTTCGCCGATTCCGACGGCAACACCACGGATAACACGGGCAATGTTAACAAATTCAAACCAAAAAGTACCTGGAATCATCCTAAGAATCGTTGCCCAGCTTTAGAAACTTTCATTCAGGCCATTGAGGAGGAAGTTAAAAACCACGCTCCTAGTCCAGATTTCCGCGACAATCTCACAAAAAATGAGAGGCAGGCCATTGCCAATTTGCGTCAGCGTGATGATATTATCATCAAACCAGCTGATAAAGGCTCTGCCACTGTCGTAATGGACATTAAATTCTATGAAGAGGAGTCCTTAAGACATCTAAACAATCCTCTTCACTATCGGAAGCTCACAGAGGACCCCACTCCGGAAATTTCTAAGGAAGTGGAAAAATCTGTATTTAAGATGGTTGAAAAAGGTTCCATCGATCCCAAAATTGGACCCCATCTCATCCAGGTCGATCCGGCACCAGGACGTTTCTATGTCCTACCCAAAATCCACAAAGCAGGCCATCCTGGCAGACCAATCATTTCGGGCAACGGTACTGCTACAGAAAAAATCTCTGAATATGTGGATGATTTATTGAGACCATATGGTGTTGCTCTCCCCTCGTACATTCAGGACTCCACGGACTTTATCCGCAAAATTAGCCAAATTTCAAATTTATCTAATAATACTGTTCTGGCTACACTTGATGTTTCGTCATTATATACTAATATCCCTCATGAAGAAGGTGTGCATTTCAAATTACAAACAAATTCGGGGCAAAACCCCATCTAAATCACATTTACGTGAACTTATCATGCTGATTCTGACCAATAATAACTTTGTTTTCGGCGACGGTCATTACCTTCAAATTTATGGCACAGCGATGGGCACTAAAATGACTCCATCTTTTGCTAACTTATTTATGGGACAATTTGAGGCCAATTTCCTGTCCCTACAGCCCAAGAAACCAGATGTTTGGTTTCGTTACATTGATGATATCTTCATGATCTGGACCTATGGTGAAGATTCCTATTGAACATTAATTCGGCTCATCCCACAATCAAATTCACTGCTAACAAATCCACAAGCAGTGTAGATTTTCTGGACATCACCGTGACCATGGAAAATGGTGCACTCAAAACTGATCTCTTCCGTAAACCCACGGATAAGCATACGTACCTGCTCCCTAGCAGCTGTCATCCCCCGCACTGTACAAAAAACATTCCGTACAGCCAAGCATTACGCATGAGACGCATTTGTTCTTCGGATTTAGATTTTCAGAATCGCACAGAAGAGCTATCCGGACATCTCCGGAATAGAAATTATCATCGAGGACCCATCGAAAATGCTGTAAAAAAAGCAAAGGACATACCGGTACCTCGTGCTACAGACCACAGAACGTCTTAGGTCTGTTTTTCCGGATACACCGTTCATATCCTATTGCAGACCACCTAACCTTCGTGATATATTAGTACGATCTAAATTCAAGAGGCAAATTAACTCTTGCGACAGCCATAATTTGGGTAGTCATCTTTGTGTTTCATCATGCAAAACATGCTCCTTGCTTGATTCTACACAATCATTCAAGAGCAACCAAACAAACCACATATTTCGGATAAGGCAATCAATTAATTGCCTCACCAAAAATGTCATTTATCTCATATATAATATTTGTGGTAAACAATATGTCAGAGAAACAAAAAAACACTCTCCGTATGAGAATGACACAACACAGATCAGCTATCAGAACATCTAAGCTTGATC
>NW_022713369.1:0-512 GCF_011630105.1 Anneissia japonica
AAGTTTAGGAACAATAGACTCTTCTAGTTCAGTCATTAAAATATTAGCTAAAACTGGGCCAAGATGCGAACCCATTGAGACACCATCAGTTTGTTTATAAAATTTGTTATTACACGTAAATACAGTTTTAGTACAGCAATCTCCTTAGCGAATTTTTCTTAAGGTTAGTAGATATCAGTTTCTTATGGTAAACCCTATCAAGAATTATATTAATTACCTTAGTAAAGGGAACATTTGTAAACAGAGATTCAACATCAAAAGATACAAATCGGTAACCTAAATTATATCAATTGTTTGGTATAGCTTTAATGCGGTCAGCAGCATCAAAAGAATCTTTAAGGACAAAATCATTAACCGTTAGGGGGCCTAATAAATTTGATAAGAACTTGGCTACTGAATAATAACAAGTACCGGTCGTGTCAATAATAGGTCTTAGGGATGGAATATTATAAAAATCTTTATGTAATTTAGGTAGTCCATAGGCTCTAGCAGGCATGGTTGATACTGGATGA
>NW_022713370.1:0-1120 GCF_011630105.1 Anneissia japonica
TTGTAGAATCTGTGGGACAATATCAGGGTGGCATTGTCTCCCCACAATTGAAAGTCATCATAAAACAAGCATAACCCTTGACCCTTTGAGACCTAGCGCTGTTTTGCCAAACAAAACTTATTATGTTAATGTTAAATCATCGTGCTTTTTATATATAATTTAGTGTAAAATGAAAAGAGGCATTGCGTAATATGCGCTATATAATGCTGTGTTTCCGCAACACTTAAATTTCTAAAAAAAAATGATCTTAAATATTCCCTCAAAAAATTTTATCCCATCATGCAATATTATGCACAACAATGTAATGTGTTTAACACCAAAACAACAGTTTTGTTGACCTAGCCGGTAACCATTTTTTGTGTGAAATGGATAGGCCTACTGTAGGCCAAGTACAAAATCGATACGGTACTATTTCGCTTTGGGAAATGTACTGTTGCAATGATGTTTCATTGTACTTTTATATAGGGAGTGAGAAGACAAAAAAGAATGCTATTACTTTGGTGTACTTACGGTACAATAAACGATAGGTAGGGATAGCCTAGATCTAAAGCCCAACCAGGCACCGTTGACATCGAACACAGCCTTTTCAGGCTAATAAAAAAAAATATCTTATAAGTATGAAAAATTTACTCACTTTTTATTATGAAGTGTTTGATTAGAATAGAGACCTAGGCCCTATAAGGCCTACTAACTACTAGTTCTAGTTGCCTTAGAAACTACCCAAAAGAATTCTTTGCATGGCCGTGATTTGACATCAGTCAAAGGTTATTTATTTTTGCATTCGGAGCTTTTTCCAATAAATTATCTGATTCTCGTCCTAAAATTTATCAGAAAATTTGGGCCCCGTTTGTGAATTATTATTATTACTATTATTAGTAGTAGTAGAATTGTTTTGAATCGTGCATAAAACCAGTGCATTCTAACCAGGTTAGAAACAAGTATTTTTCCACAAGCCACATGTCCACTTAAAGGATTGTATGTAATGGCCAGGGGTTTTTTTTTGTCTGTTGATTTATTATCTCATTTATTGTACTTTCTTTTTCTTAAAGGATAATTTTTTTTTCCTGGACAATCATAGAGTAGTTAATGTTATTCTGTTTTTTGAATACGGTTGCCCTTA
>NW_022713371.1:0-514 GCF_011630105.1 Anneissia japonica
AACACACGTGGACACGCCTTATGTAGAATATAATATAACGTTACAGTAATGAAATTCAAATACGTAAGATGTTGACTTTAGAAACACTAAAATTAATTTTGCGAATATTTCGGCTACTCCTGTAGTCTTTGTCCACACTTGACATAAAATGAACATATTGAGAAAGTTTCTTGGTAATATACAATTTGAGAAACAATACAGTAATTAAGTCAAAGCAAGTCAGCATACTATAAAGGATTAATGATATATGCACAAATAAACAGTGATAAGGGTGAACAAAGAATGACCAAGTGGTGGGCTGTGGGAAAGCATTACTATGATTAATGCATGGGGGAATTAATTGATCCATGGTTAATGGATAAGCTAAACATAAGGCTTAACTAAAACCAAGAAGAACGAAAAGCAGCTATGAGAACAAAAAAAACAAATAAATAAAAAATAATTAAAATTATACAAAGCAATATTATAAATTAACTAAATGTGGGCCTATAAAGGTATTGAAAGGCAAATAAAT
>NW_022713372.1:0-606 GCF_011630105.1 Anneissia japonica
TATATATATATATATATATATATATATATGACAGTGTTCGAATAAATCGTGTATCGTAGCTCAAAATGAATGCTGTCCGATCAAGAAATAAATAAATACATTGTGTAATAAATACCTCCGACGTCCGACGGATTCGAACCTACGACTTCCTCTCGCTGTCAAAGCCATTAGACCACAGAGGCTTCATGCTTCAACAGATTAAATAACCGTCAGGTACACTCTATTACACACTTTTCAGCATTCCTTGAGAGCTACGCTACACGATGTACCATTATGTCCTTTATTCAAACAATTTATATATTATAATTTAAAAATTTTAACGGATATTTCCAGCCGCACGCCGCCTATGGATGGCTCTGGCGATGGAGCAATTCTTCTCGGATAATGACTATAAACCATAGGCCCAGTGTACACAATTGGTTCATGTGCACTATAATGAACCCAGTACATCTTTCGAGACGAGTAGGGGGTTACCCCGGTGTAATGGTTCATCACAAGCCCCTGCCCTCATCCAGATGCTGAACAGGCGTTGATAAGTATCTGCATAGAATTATAATTATTTAATACGCATGTCTGGAACACAGCAAAAAATATACAAGACAGGAT
>NW_022713373.1:0-630 GCF_011630105.1 Anneissia japonica
CAAATAAACGACAACAGAGAAGTTACATCGTCTCCTGGCTATGTTGTTGTTCTACCTGTGTTACAATTATAAAATATAACACCACCATCTAAGGACTAACATATAAAATATAATAACACCTGCAGTAGTGGTACCCATAATGCAATAGTGATGAAAGAAAGAAAAAAAAAAACCAGGTTTTTCTTGTTTAAGGTGAATTCAAATTTTCAGGGATTTACCACTGCCATCCTTTCACTTTACTGTTCAGAGATGAAGACTTTTATAAAATACTATTGTTTTCTTGAATCGAATAATTGATTATCCGAAAAAATGATGTTTTATATGTAATGTAGGCCTACAGTATTGAGATAAATCCAGTATTTACTTAATTGAGTGATAGAAATATTGTTGTTCTGAATTGTGTCACGTCAAGATGTTCGTAATTGTTATTGTCAGGGCTCGGGGAGGGGTAGATGGGGCGGTATCACCAGTGGGATGGTCTCTAGATGAGGACAAGTCTATTGAGACTAACACTATACAAAGCGATCTAGGTGGCGTGCTAAAATGTTTGTATGTCGTTAATCTTGATATTCTTGTCTGCATCTAGCCTGTGGACCATCGGGTGATGTAATACTGATTTGTGTCAGTGTT
>NW_022713374.1:0-615 GCF_011630105.1 Anneissia japonica
GTTGGCTAGAATTGTGGGCTGGCTTGTTGTTGGCTGGCTTATTGTTGGCTAACTTGACTCAAGTGAGCATTCGCTTAGCACAATGAGGCGGAAATGGGTCCAGACGTACGCGACGCCCTTCTCCTTTTATAATGCAAGTTTTCTATACTTGGTCCAGACGTATAGGGCGCCCTTCTGTTGTTTGCAAAAAGCTATTTTGGCAGCGAAGGGAGCTACCAATAAACAATCAACCTACCGGGTTTCTGGGTTGATTTGCAAGGAAGACCTACTGACATGGCTCAACTATTTTTTACTAGGGGTTAATTGTCCCAAAAAAAAGTCATACGACGTTACTGACAACGCCGGGGACGGCAACTCGATTTTGAGATTAATTTTCCAAAGTTATACTAAATGACTTCTAATGACGAACTATTGTCTTCAGTTGTCTTTGTTGGTTATTCAACTGTCATTTATTTTTTATTTATTTTTTATTTTAATAAGTGCATAAACTATGTATATTTACCAATGGAAGATGAATTTCCTGTTGTATATTTTTGTACGAGGGCAAATAAATTATCTATCTATCTATCTATCTATCTATCTATCTATCTATCTATCTATCTATCTATCTATCTA
>NW_022713375.1:0-2083 GCF_011630105.1 Anneissia japonica
AGCTTGTTGTCTGTAGGCCTACCTGTGACGATACTTAACCAACTTGAAAAACACTGTTTCATATATTCCTCCATAGGGAGGCACTCAACAATCAGAGTGTTGAATTTCTTCTATGCTGGTTGAATTGCTTTACATTTCAATAGGCCTATTTATAATAATAATATTTTATTATTTTTTTTAATTTTATTCAAAAAATACCTCCAAACAAGGAGAAGCATACAAATAAAAATATGTTCAAACATCTGAAATAAAACATTGACTTAAGTTATAAAAAGTCAAATAATTAAAACACAGTACAAGGTATACTAAACTAGCATAAGTATTTAATACAAAATAGAACAGGAAAACGAAAAATGACAAAAACCGAAAACCTCTCATACAGAAGCTTCGAGTAACAATTTTAGGTAATGAATGGTTTCGTTGTTAAGGGAGCGGTCGAACTCCGTAATGGTTTTTATATTGTCACAAATACCGTGATCATTACAGTCGATGTGCTTTAACCTGTCATTCAGATCTTTGCGATAGTGATTATTTGTGACATACAATGATAAGTAAAAATCATCCACATCACCGGTACTGCACTTAATATTATCGACCAGTGTTCTTAATGTTTTTACAGTCATTGGCCTCAACATTTAAAATGTGACCATATAATTTTCTCGATTTGGAGTTATTGCAAAAAATCTGGTTAATAAGATTAAGTTGATTTGTTCTAATTTGACACTGAATTTTACTTATACATAGGGCATGCAATAGAGGGGTGTTCCTACAGAATATTAATAATATTAATAATAATAATAATAATAATAATGATGATGATGATGATGATGATGATAGTAATAATAATAATAATAATAATTATTATTATTATTATTTGAATATTAAAGGTATTAATTAAATTGCATTTGAATTGAAGGGGGATGGTGTGGCCTGAGAGAGCATATTCGCTCAAATTCACACGAAAATGGTCCGAAAGATATGAGAGTTAGAGGTTTTTTTAATTTAATTTATATTTCTAATACTGTACATAAGTACCTAATTAGCTTACATCACCTATATAAATGTACAGTATGAGAGACTGACTTCACCGCATGCATTGCATTTGACTTTAGAAGATAGCGGAGGCGATGTGGGTAACACAGCACTGTGTTAAAAGCCGATACAATATTATCAAAATTGAATTGCATATAGCATTATTGGTGACATTGAATATATTATTTTCAAACGTTTCTTAAACTATAGAACAGAGAATTAAATATACTTTTTATCTTCAATAATATTAACAATATATAGAATCAATAATAAACATATACACACATATTTACCAAGAACAAAATTGCAAAAATATGGATCAGTATTATGCCCAATGCTGACTAATGGTGGAATAAGATGAGATATTCTTTATTTATTTATTCTTGTATGAAAGACAGCAGCCATATGCTGAAACGGTTTGTAATACAAAGTTTAAACAAATATAGACATACTGTACGTCTACACAAAAACATTATATATACATCTATATAAACAAATCTATATTATTATTATTATTCGCTACAATTATAAATATACAGAGACCTGTTATGTACTATAAGAAAATATCAGTTAAATTAGAAAAAAAAATTAAACCTCTAAAAAAAAACAGATTTGTAAATTTGTTGTGAGGTATGCTCATGCCATCTGCGAATGTGCGACAATGGGCCACAGAGATAGTGCATTATGTGTTCTAATTTCCTCAGCAAAGAAACAGGTAATATGTGATTTGAAATAAAAACAGAACCAAAATGACGTATGTTGATTAAAAAAGCACCACACATTACAATACATCAAGTTCAATAGCTATGATAAAATATACAAGGATCATCTGTATAATATTAGAATAATAATATTTTATCTAATATTAATTGAAACATTTTTTATTATATTTTTATAGGTTTTTGTAAATTGTTCAATTTGACTTTGAACATTTTTATATCCTTAGGTATTGTGTTAAATTGTATAACTTTCTGAATATTTGTAAGTCATCATAATGATAATCATACTATAGAATGATACAATTTTTGTAAGATTTTTAGATATCAAATCT
>NW_022713376.1:0-1117 GCF_011630105.1 Anneissia japonica
AGGGCTAGGTCGCTTGCAACACACATTTATTGGGTGTTGCGTACGTATTAGATCAAAGGTCACCACAAATTTAACGCAATCGTAATTTTACGAATTTCCCGATTTACATACGCCATTCGGTTCCGTACCGTACGTAAAATCGAGGTTCTACTGTACTTCCTCTAATGCAGTAGTTCCAACCTGGGATCTGCGAACCCAGTAGGAATCCGCGAAAAATAATTGAAAGTCAAAGGAGGGTTTGCAGGGAGTCCGCGAAGAATTTAGGGTACGCAAAAAAATTTGGGGTCCGCTAGATTATTAGAACAACTTGTTCATGATTCCATTATTTTCATGTCTTACAACCGAGTGATCGTGCCTTGACAATAATGAAACATTGGCGGATCTGGAGGAGGTCAGGGAGTCCTGAATCCCCTTCCCCTAATCAAAAAAAAAAAAAAATTCTAGACCCTTGAACTGAAATTGTTGTTACAATGGGAAAATTAGTCGGGAATCGTTTTTAAGAGAGGAAAAACCTAAACTTTTAATGACTTAAAAGTTAAAAATCAGGAAAAGTGCATTTCCCGCCATCAAAATTTTCCCGACCCCCACGCCCAATTCTCTTTAGGGTTCATCTATTCATGGAAAAAACAATTTGTATGCAACTACTCATTTTTTTTTTATGTATACACACATAGGCATATTTAATGTAGGCCTATTGTAATATGAATGAGAAAGTTTACCTGAGCGTTTTCAAGAGGGGAAAACCTTGAAATTTGAAGTATTTGAAAGTCATTAGAAGACATCTTACAAGTCGGGAAAGCTCATTTCCCGCCATCTAAGAATCAAAATTTTCGCTGGGAGGACCCCGACCCCCTTTTTTTTTGGGGGGGGGGGGTTCATCGATTCATGGAAAAAGGAATACGTATGCAACTACTATTTTTTTTCTGTATGTATACCATTAAAAGACACTTCAGACGTCGGGAAAGCTAATTTCTCGCCATCTAGGAATAAAACTTTTCCCAGGGGAGGGTTTTTTTTTGGAACGAATCTGACCACCTCCTAAATTTGAACCCAGATCCGCCCCTGAATGAAATATCCATGACTTCGTTCACTGTAAATTGTTTTGACTGACATTATT
>NW_022713377.1:0-521 GCF_011630105.1 Anneissia japonica
AGTCAGGGGCGAATTTGGTGGGGGGGGGGGAGCTGCGGTCGCACTTTTGGAAAGTTAAAAAAAAAAAAAGAAAGAAAGAAAGGAAGAAAATTTAATAATTTGATTGCCCAAAACGCCTCATCAGAGTCTATTTTCGAGGCGTCTAGAATACAAAAATTTCAGACACGTAGGGTAGTGTTGTCTCGACCGGCTCCACTTTTGGACCGCTTTTCGGATGTCTATGGATCCGCTCCTGTTAGTAGTTTTCTCTGGTTATTAATCATATAAGATTATTATTAGTCATACTTAATATCAAAATTGTCTGCAAAGTAATTTAAAAATTTTTGTAGTAAAAACACTGTAATCGGCAAAATAAAAAATAATATTTTCAACTGTGTCTCAGTCATCCCAATGACATGAAATTTTAATTTGTAATTTTATTATGTACTGTATTGATACATGTTAATTAAATAATTATTCAACAGAGATTAGCAAATCAGAAAGCCCTACCATCAAAGTTCATCAGTGCCAACTTACCAGCC
>NW_022713378.1:0-247 GCF_011630105.1 Anneissia japonica
GGAATATGTGAAATAACACTCAGAACCTTTGGTTGCAACCGCAATGCTTTTCTTTCCCTCACTTTCGTCGTTGTAATATTCGAAGGTACGATTCTTTAGTCGACCGAACGTTGGATTTTCGATTATTATTATTTCGTCCTTTATTATTCCTTCGCCCTCGACGACACCGTAAAATCGAACGTCCTGGCTGTTTCCTATTGTGAATCGATGAAATCCCTTCGCCAGAAAACCACGCATCACGAAGTAA
>NW_022713378.1:311-1808 GCF_011630105.1 Anneissia japonica
GGGTGCATTCGACTGAACAATATATCTTATTCGGTGAAAATCGTCTCGTTACTGCAATCTCCTTGCAAAAATTCAGGTTTTTAGAGTTATATTATTCAACATTCGTTCAAATATTTACGGGCGCCGACGCAAAAGTCGCAAGCCCGTGCGCACAGGGGATCGCCGCAGCGAAGAACGAACAACTTCGTTCGCCCACCTCCAAGATCCTTGCTGTGGAACACCAACTCGTCCCTTCTCGTCGCTCGTTCCTCTTCGATGGACGTCGTCACGACTGTGGAACAGCAATCCGGTTTTCCTTCCCCCGACGCTGCAACCGTCAGTCTGGTCGGCACTCCTTCGACGGTGAGTCGAACCTCCCGCAATCGATCGGAGGCACCACGACCGCAGGCGGAGGCGAGACGGGCACCTCTTTCGGAGGGCATCCAGCAGGGCGGTCGCGTCGATGAAGTCGTTGCGACACGCCGCGAACAAAGGGTGCTGCGAAGCTCCCTCGTGTCTGACGTAGTACGGCGCCGGCCGGAAAAGACCGAGCGCGGCGCACGCTCTCCTGAACTTGGGAGCGTTCGTTTCCTTCTTCGACAGTCGGCGAACGCTCGATAACGAAATCGTCTTCGTCCTCTTCAGACTGTCCGCTAGTTCGACGAAGGCACCGTCGCAGGCCTCCAAAGCCGACGCAGGATCGTCGTGCGTCAGCGCGATCTCCACCAACTTCCGGTCCAGTTTGGAAACTAGAGGTTCCGCGTCGTCCCTCACGTTCAGCATGCCGACCGTGCCGACTGTATGGTCCTCTCGCAGGTACGCGTATCTCTTCTTCGCTGTCGTCAGCAGCAGCCGTCTGTACGTCTCCCTCCGGACGAACTTCTGCCATCCGTTTCCGCCGATGGTTTTTTCGAATTCGATCTGCAAGTCGAGTCTGCCGTTCGCCCCGACCTTCACGAACAGCGAGTCAGTGTCGCCGTAAACCACCCGAGCGCCCTTGCGTTCGGCGCAATTCTTCAACTTGGCCAGCTGTCTCCTGCAGCTCGACGTCACGTGGTTGTAGAGTCGACCTCTTCCGGAGATGGCCAGGCATCCGATGCACGCGTTTGCCACCCTTTTGTACGCGGCAGATCGCTCCGGTCGTTCGTCCCGTCCTCGCACCAGCCTCTTAAGTACAGACGGCAGAAGACCTTCGAGCACGCTCGCGTCGACGAAGGACCCGTCTTCGAGAGCGGTCGCCTCGTCCACGTTCCGGTCGACGACGAACCTGGGATAGTAAGACTTGAAGTCGTACACGTCCACGTGATCGTGGATGCCGGGCACTGGTTCGAGAACGAGACCTCCGCCTCCGGCCGGCTCTTCCACCGTCTCTCTTCGACGGGGAAACACGAAACCCCGTCTCGCAGCCTCCCTGCAGAGCATGGACGACAGCGTCTGCTTCCTCGTTCCTCCAGGAAAGGTGCCCGTCAACCTGGACGCGTCCAAGACGGTTTCCACAAGACGCCTGCTGCGCACCTT
>NW_022713379.1:0-10772 GCF_011630105.1 Anneissia japonica
GCCATTGGTCCTATGTATATTACCCATGTGCATGTAAAGAATACAATACTGCCCAATTTACCACCAGAAGGAGCCAACTGAAAACATGTCTGTGATTCACACCTAAAATACTCCTATCTTATCCTATCATATAGTGACAATATTGTCATAAAATAATTTTATATTTTAAAAATTTGCATTTGTCTATATATCTACAGGATCTGTTTGTAAGTATTTGTAATGTATACCTAATGTGAATTAAATGTGATTAAAGCTAAGTTTTGTAGGGAAAAAATGTTTATATGAAAAATTGCAAACAGTTAATGAGATAAATGTTTTTTGAATATTTAAAAAGTGAAAGAAAAATGTGGAAAAAATGTTGTTATGCCCCTTTTTCTCCCGGTTTTTAAATATTCAAAAATCTGTATCTCACTATTAACTGCTTCCATCTTTTTCATCATTTTGTGATCAGTTACACAGCATACCAAAAACTAATTTTTCTCTGGAGCCTGGCTTTAATAAACTATACAGCACAAATGAGGGCGGCAGACTATGATACTATGATGTTTATGTGATACTGAATGTTTTGATAGTTTGCCATCTTTGTCACATTTGTACATGGTTTGTAGATATTCTTCAGATAGGTTTGTTTCCTTGAAATTTTTTCTTGCTCATGGGAGTGCAAGGTTCAGGGAAACTTGAAACCCCGACATAATCACATATCAGGGGCCAGATTATTAACTTAAGTTCATCTTAAGTCCATTTTTTTGCTTGTGTCAAATTTATCACCATTGCTTTAACTTAAAAATTGCTTAAAATTAAAAAGTCGATTGTATGCATGAATTATCTAAGACAATTTTTAAGCTAAGATTTTGCTAAGATGGATTGATAACTCAGCTTCAGATATTTGCTTAGGGAATTCTAACCTTTTTTGACTTAAGACATTTACTAAGCTGAGATTGATAAATCCCGGGCCCGAACCTGAAAAATCACATATATCATAGTACTGTATATAAAAGAAATTATCTTTTCATATTATTAACAACAAATTTAAATAACTAAAGCTTTGTCTACAATATCAAATTTTATGTCACAAAAAAATGTGATGTGCCCATATATGGGCACAATGACGTCATATCACATATTATCAAATTGTATCAAAAGAAGCTGAACATGTTCAACTCTTATTTTCCATCACATTTTATGTGACGCTTTGTTGATAAAATTTGATAGTGTAGACAAAGCTTAAGAAAACCTATGGAATAGAGGGCACAAATAGAATTAGGAAAAAAGGGGAAATCCTGCACATCTGTTTAGTATGCCTAATCAAGACCACAAACTAGAATCACTAATAGATACTATATATAACTTCATATCAAAAATCTGTAACTACTAAAATTAACAACTTAGTGTGATTGAGATTTGGCTACTGTATTAGTATTTCATTACTAAAGAAATTATTTGGTATGTTAATATTTTATATAATTTATTGCAGCAAAATTTTACTAAATAATCCATCCAACAGAGCTGACCTTTTCAAAGTTTTAAGGTCAGACTCCGTAGGATAAAAATTTTTCCAATGTGTTGTAGAACTTTAATAATTAAATATTTTTATATTACAATTGCCACATTTAACATTATTTACTACAGCAACTCTTCGTGGATGATATGAAATGATGGATAATCCACAGGGATCATAAATTCCATTTTCTTCATCAATTCTTTTAATGAAATTTCCATCACTACTGAACAGCTGTAGTTTGTTACAACTTGATACAATGATGTTGTCATCCTCATCAACTACTATTCCACGTGCATATAACAGTTCACAATCCTTAGTACCCTCTTTAACAAGGACTTTCATGAACCTTCCCCCATTATCAAATAATTTTAATCCCAAGGCATCTAATATAAGAATATACCCTTGTTTTGCAAGGGTCATATCACAGACTTCATACATATTTCCTTCTTTTTCTGAATCTATCTTTCTGATCAGATTTCCACTATCAATGTCAAACATAGAGACAGAACCATACTCTGGAAACCATTCTGCTGCATACATAACATTTGATGCTTCATCTACATATGTACCTTGTGGATATTTCAGTACTCCCTCACCAATTGATTTAATCACCTGACCATTCATATTGCATATTCTGATACACAAATTATAGTCACTGAATGCTATGTTACCATTCTTCATTTTAAACATTCCGTAAACTTGGACACCTTTTGGTAGTGTAATCTTACCAATATATTCTCCTGATTGCTTGTACTTGTGTATTTCATTTGTCAAACATGAAACCAACAAGGAATCATCTTCACACTTAGCTAAATCATAAATATTTTTGTCTATTTGAATGGTATTTACTAATCCTATCTCCTGTACTTTGATCAGCATTGGTGACTGCTTGATTGGTTCACCACCAGCACTCACATCAAGCTTACAAACACCTGGAAATGTGACATTTTGTGTCACAAAATAGTCTCCATTGTCATTTTCTTCAACTTGTATGATGTTGGTTTCTCCTGTAGGGTGTGTCCATGTTGCCTTCAGTTGATCTGCATGCATTTCACATTCGTCCATTTTTATTATTTTGATAAAAATGTTCTGACCTTCGTTCACAAATTCCTCTCCCATTAATGATAAACAGTTTGCTTCCATATGTAGTATCTCCCCAATGTCACATTGTTGTAATGAAGCACTTTGATGCTCATTTTTAAGGAATTTAATGTATCCATTTTCATTTGGCTCTGTTTTTGGCACTTCATTCATTTTGTCTTTCAGTGCTGTAATTACTGTTTCACTTGATTGCATTGCTGTAGCTTCATCACTCTTCAATAATTGATTAAGAAAAGACAGTTTTGTATTTATATCAGATATTGTTGTTTGTAGTTCATCCATTTGTACATCTAACACCCTCTTTTTCTTTTCGTAGATTGTCTCTACCTCATTTTTCATTTGGTCTCCTTTTTTCTTCATTATCTTGCACATTTCTTGCACATGACTGTCAATATCTCTCAAACTTGTATATTTACTTTGTTCTAATTTTGTAGCATTCTGTTCAACTGCTTTGAGGCCATCTTGTAACTTGTCTTTGCAGTCATTGGCAGCTTTTTCCAATGCTGCTGAAGTTTCTTTAAATGCTTGGAATGCTTTAGAAATGCTGATTGGTTTGTGATTTCCTTCCACTGCACTGTGGTCAGTAATTGCACAGTCTGTGCATATTGGAACATTGCATATGCAGCAGAAAAATTTTAAAGGCTCATTGTGAACAGAACATATTGGAGGATGCAACGCTGCAATCTGTAAAGGGCTCATCAATTGTACTTCCTCCACTGAATGTAGCTTGTGACTTGCTGACATTGGCATTATTTTGTGATCTTCACTATGGGTACAACACAAGTAATGTCTGCATTCCTGGCAGTAGTATTTTGCCTGTCCTTTTCCACAAACACATTTCATCTGATCTGTTTTTGAAAATTTTTCAATAGTTTCTATTAAGTTATTTAAAATGGTATTTGGTGGAAATTTCTGAAGCCCGCCCTCTGGAATAGGATATGATTTTGAGCAGGTTGGGCAGGTCAGCTGACCCTTCTCCTTCCTTACCCAGTCTTCCAGACATGCCAAACAGAATGTATGAAGGCAGTTAAGGGATTTAGGATTTTGAAGTCTCTTCAAGCACATGGTGCACTCTAGGACCATCTCATCAACATTTTCCAGAAATTGATCCAGTTCACTGGTACCAGTAGCCATCTTGAAATAATCCTGAAAATTATAAATCATTATATATATTTTTATAACTTTTATAAATGGTTGTCATGCTATAGAGTAATGATTAGTTGAAACAGTGGTTCAGTAACATTTATTATGGACATGTTAATATGACTGATATAATTTTTTTTTTTCATTTTTCACTAGCACTATTGGCCCTCAACCACCTCCCTTACTCAGCATATCTTAAATTTATGTTTTTGGTTTTTTTTTCGTTTTTGTATGAAAATGGCTTCTTTTTTTCTCATTTCTGATTCACTTTCTTTTTTCAAATATTCTGGCGTCAAAGTTGCGGACATGATTGTAATAGATCACATATTTGTTATTACCACTTGTGAATTCAAGGAGGTGGGGGTGGGGGGGCCAGACCCGGATGAGGCCAGTAGGGATTCACATGACATAGTATCCTCTATAAATAAGAAATTTCTAAATTTCAATTTTTAGCGCACACTCAGATTGTGCCGCACAAGCTTTCGTTTAGGCCTGCATGGCGAAATTACAATTAACAGCATCCTTTAGTGGTCAAGATCGAACATTTTTAGCTATATCTATGTAGAAAAAAATGTGATTACCAGGTGTACCAAGTTTGTTTGTTTTATTGGTTTTTTCACACACAACATAAAAAGTACAATGAAGTCAAACTTAACTAACGTTACAAAAGTAGAAAGAAAACAAAAACAAAACATATATACTGTAAATTAGATATCAAATAAATAGAGTGTGGATGGAGACCAAAATAAGTTTATACAAACTTTAGGTTATGGTCACCAGTTAAAATTGAATAAATAAAATTGGATTTAATGATGAACTAATGATTATATTACTGTATATGAATAATTACAGGCAGTCTGGTTTAACATGAAATTTAATTTTAGAGACACACTGCACCATAAAATATGAATAATCACAGGCAGTCTGGTTTAACATGAAATTTAATTTTAAAGACACACTGCAACATAAAATATTTTTGACAGAGTATAATTTTGATAAGTCTCTTTATTTATGTGGGAGGAGTGTGTTACCAAAATTATAATTACTGACAGGCAAAAAGTATTATAAATATTAAGAAAGATACATACATATACATATATACACATGCATACATATGCACACACATACATATACATACATACATACATACACACACACACACACGCACACACAAAAAGCATTAAATGTGTTAAGAAAGCTCATATCTAGACTTGGAGGTGCATTTTTAAATTACAAAAACATGCTCTCAGGATCTGTGCAGGGCCATCACGTTCAGTGATGCATATTAACATGAACAGAAGGCTTACCTGCCTTATGCCGAGACCAGAGACTTTTTCAAATTAGATTTAAAGGAATAAATATTAGGTAAAGACTTAAAGGAAATATCTAAGTAATTCCAAAGTTGAGGCCCATTGTAAAAAATAGATTTTTTTCTAAGAGAAGATATATAATTTCCATCACTTTGGAAGTAGACATCCACAGTGCGAAAAAGACAAGACAAGACAACAAACATGGCTGCGCCCATCAGTTTAAAACTGCGGCATGTTCACTTACCTGTGTGCAATATTTCACGAGATAAAATTTTAAAGATAGACTAAATAAAACAAATATTTCACGCTATTTCATAGGTAGGATAGCATAGATAAATTTATTACTGGAAATATAAAATATAATAGTGGCGAGATAGTGCATGCGTATTGTTAATATTAGCCAGCGAGCCGTCTGGCCGTCTTTTGGACTGCCTACAATTATTTAGGACGGCAACTTTTACCGTGATGGCTTAGACGACTTGGCCTAATCAGCTCGGCCTAGCCTAATAGAGCCTGGTCTACCTTTAGCAAATTCTTTATATTCTTCAAATCTACCGAATGTTACATTAAACTAAAAGCTAAATCATATTTACATTTGATAAAAACAACATTTATTGATTCAATGTACGTTTTCGTACCAATAATCGGTGGGGATTCCTAACAATGGGCCTGGCCCGCCCATCGGCTCAGTGCCACGCCCACTGGCTTCCATTTTTGACGGCCTATTTTGTTTTTCTGGTGAATCTCCTACATGGCATCAATGATGACTTTTGTGTTGTTCCAACAACAAACCCAGTATTATCCAGTAAATGTCCAGCAAACACAAACTTAAAACACAAAGCATGGAATATTCACATGCTGGTACAGTGACGTGATGTTTCCAACTGGTCCAACTAGATGTCAAAGTGTTTCTCAGCATAAACATAGCACATGCTACTAGTCAAACTCATTAACAATATTCACTATTGAGTATCACTACATGCTCTCTAGTATAGTTGTTGAATAAACAATTACAAATATTAACTCGTGAGCTCTGTATAGGCCCATTGTTTGTAATCAATTGTACAAAATGCCAGTTCAAAAATTACGTTTCTGTTTATGAATGGACAATATAGTCAGGAAGCATTTGTATTTTACTTCAATTATTTAGCCAAGTCTGATTTTTCACTTTTATTTGTTCAATGACACCACAAGGAACAATTTTCAGCTTATTGTCCAATTTGTAGATGTGTTTTTCACTCGTTGGGGGCGCTTTAACAAAAATGGCGGTTTGTGATATTGGTGCCTATATCTCGGCAACCACTGATGGTAGAAGCTTCTAAATGGTCTCAAAATGTTCACAATGTATGTATTACTATTTGCGCTAATAGAAAATTTTGCTGAAAAATGGCCGGAAATGCCATTTCTGGCAATTTGACCTTTGACCTTGTATACTCATATCTCTGTAAATACTAGTCGTACAGACTTGAAATTAATTTCAAATTGTTAGCAATATGTATATTTATATTTACTTTAATGAACATGTTTGTTCAGAAATGCCAGGAAACGTCATATTTGACCTTTGATACAAAATGCGTTCCGGTTAGGGTATATCCTTTACTGACTTTACTTAGATAAGGTATTTTGGTCATAAAAGTGTTATAACATTTATATTAATGATTTCTTCGGTAGGAAATATTGTTTAAAAGTTATAAAAAGTAGTATGACCAACAATCTTATGATCAGGTTGCCATTTACCAATCTCAATAAAGTTCTTCAATATCATCTACCAGGGCCGGCGGAACGTTTTTGAAAGTGGGGGGGGGGGCCTACTTATAAGATGAATGGGAATATAAAATCATGCAAAATCTGGAATCAAATCTAGGGGGTCCGGGGTCCTCCCCCGGGAAAATTACTATATGGCGGGAAATGACTTTTCTCGGCTTTTGAGCTAGGTGTCGAATGACTTTGTTCTTCAAAAATCAAGGTTTTCCCCCTCTTGAAAACGGTCAGGTAAATTTTTTCATTCTTATAAATAGGCCTGATATGTGTGTAAACATACATAAAAAAAATGAGTAGTTGCGTAGGCCTACGTATTCTTTTTTCAATGAATCGATAAGCCCCAAGAAAAAAGGGGGGGGGAGTCTCCCCCGTGAAAATTTTGATTCCTAGATGGCGGGAAATGAGCTTTTCCAACTTCTAAGATGTCTTAATTACTTTTAAGTTCTTCAAAATTCAAGGTTTTCCCCTCTTAAAAACGGTCAGGTAATTTTTCCCATTGCTTTTACAGTAAATAGGCCTTATGAGTGTATACATACATAAAAATATATTTTAAAAAATAGTAGTTGCATACGATTTTTTCCCCATGAATCTATAAATCCCAAAAGGTCTGGGGGTCTCCCCCGGGAAAATTTTGATTCCTAGAAGGCGGAAATTAGTTTCTTCGGACTTTTGAAGTGTCTTTTAATTACTTTTAAGTTCTTAAAAATTCAAGGTTTTCCCCTCTTGAAAATTATTATAATGAATCAATAAACCCAAAGAGAAAAGGGAGGTTCAGGTTCTCCCCGGGAAAATGTTAATTTTTAAATGGTGGGAAATTATCTTCACCGACTTCTGAAGTATCTTTTAGCGACTTTAATTTAAGTTCTTCAAAATTCAAGGTTTTTCCCTCTCGAAAACGGGCAAGTAAATTTTCCCCATTGTTATTACAGTAGATAGGCATATGCCTTATGTGTGTGTACATAGGCCTACATAAAACAAAATTGAGTAGTTGCATACGATTTTTTCCATGAGTCGATAAATCCCTAAAAAAGGGGGGTCAGGGGGTTCTCCCCCGGGAAAATTTTGATTCCTAGAAGCCGGGAAATGAGCTTCCCGACTTCTAAGTTGTCTTTTAATTACTTTTTAAAAAAATTTAGTAGTTGCATATGATTTTTTTTGTCATGAATCGATAAATCCTAAAAAGAAATTTAATTTTCTTAAGTGTAAAAAAAAAAAAAAAAAAAAAAAAAAAAAAATCAGCTCACGGATCCAGAAAAGGTAGGTCTAGAATTCTTTTTCCCTCTTTTTTTGGCCCAAGGGAGGGGTCAGGACCGATGACGCCCCTCCCCCAGATCCGCCAATGTGAATTGCGAGAAAATGTAACTCGGTCGGGGACTGGATAAACATTCTCTTTCCCATCCTTCTTCATCTTCCCTCTTTCTTTTCTTGCATTTCTTTCCGATCATACCCCCCCCCCCCCCCCCCCCCCGGTTCCGCCGGCCATGTCTACTAGTTCTGTTGTAAAGTCCTTTGTACAGTATTTTCACATCTATCACCACATTCACATGCATCAGTACAGAGAAATTTGTTCTTCTTACACCCACAAAGATTGGTTGAAAATGAACCATTGCAAGTACATTTATGCATTTCTAGAAGAGCATCTGGTGCTGGTGGATTTTTGCAGAACACGGGCTTTAAATTACCATCTTCTAGTTTCCATGAGTATCCTGTTGCTGATGGAATAGACGGATTTGGTTTACATGACGACTTCCATACCAGGGCCATATAGTATGCCCTTTCCACGTGTGGTCTAAGAGTTCCCATGGTTGGAGGTAATTGCTGTCCTTCTTTACCTTTCTGTGCAAATAACACCCATCTCAGGTCTTTCACATTATCTGCCTTGATCTTTGCGGTGCTGTAAAGAAGGCACACATACCTTTCAATTTGCCTGAATATCCAATCTGGTATTTCACAGCTCAGTCCATATACAGCAAAGGCATCTAGTATTTCGTCGTCACATCGCATAAGCGCTTTGAAATGTGCTACTACTCCTTTTCCAGCAAATGTCCCGGTGTTATCTGTACCTTTGAACGCGTACCATCCAATCAATGCTGCTGATATTTGTTTTCCAAGTTTGTAATAGCATTCCCAGATAGATATCCTTTCACCTCGTTTCCTACAAAAGGATAGGATAGCTTCCAGTCAAAAGAATAAATACATCTGTATCCACGGAAAATATGTCAACAATGGCGTTCTGGTTTTTCTTCATACAATAAAGGTATTTAGCAAAACCATTTGGTCACCTTCCTCTAAAGTATAATGTCCTGATTTCATCTCTGGCATCGTGGTAATTTCTGAAAAATCGCAATTAGCCTTTATGGTAGTGTGATACATTACTAGAACTCTCTTGGTGTTGTCCTTGAAACGATTAAGTAACTTCTCTGATAGATATTTTGTCAGTTCAGCTTTGGTCTCTATGTGTGATAAAAATGTCTTAATGTTTTTGATCTCTATGTTGTCATTTACGTGGTATTGGATGGTAGTCGTTTTCTTTGTTCTCTTATTTCGTGTAATTTCTTTTAGAGAGCCTGGTAGGTACTGGTCAAAAACAACACGAATTTCATCATATGGTTTACTTATACCAACGATCATGTTAACACACTCAGATTATCAGATACCTTCTTTACCATATTGACGATACACATCCCATCAATAATTAAGATTGATATTTTTGTGGTATTGTCGTTTTGTGCAGGTTTGGTAACATTATCCGGTAGAGCAAGGTTCATGATTGACTGCAGTACCTTTGATTTCCCAGAAAGCATTATCATTCCACCGTCAGGATGAAAATTTGACGGTGGCATGCAGTTGAACTCGTATGTTCCTATGACATCTTTAAGCGCAAATTCTGGTCTGCTCTTTGCCACAACCAACAATCTAGATAGCAGCTTCCTCTCTTGTTTTATGGAAACTAATTGACCTTTAATTTTAGTTTTTGCCACTGCTCCGACATCCTTGAAGTAGGAGAAGTTGTTTTTCTTTTGAGGGTCCCAAAAGTGTACGGTTTGTTCAACCATTCGTGTTGACACAAATTTATCAAATGCATCTTTTCCTAATTTGTCGCGAGTTGCAATTGTTTGACCCACTTCATTTGAGGTTACAACAAACGTCAGTAGATTGAACATGTCCGTTTGTTGAAATGGATTACCTTCCTTGGCAAGGACATCAACAAGCTTGGCAGCATTTTCCATCATCTTTAAACTTTTGTTTCCTTTCAACTCATGATTAAGTGAAGATGGTTGCCTGCATTTAATACCAGAATACTCTTTGAACTCACTGACGGCTCTGCTTAATGAAGGAGCTATGATGAAATATTTCTCAAGAGCATGTTTATTGCCTGTTATACCAACAAAACCACCTTTTACTTTCATTTTTTTATGCTCTTGTTCAATTGCATGGTCAGGGTCTATCGATGTAAATGGCACAGCATGTTCATATTGGTAATTAAATGGCTATCTAAGCTATATTTATATCACCATAGATACATTATTGAACAAAGTCCATTTATACTAGTAATTATCATTATTATTTGCCAATAAAAGTGGTATACGAAGTACAAACACTTACCATGAGAAAATGTCCTGTATTCTAGTCTGCATATACTTTCAGCCAATCACAAACCTTTATTTTGTATGTGGACAATGAGTGGCCTTAATTTATATCAAAACTTAGTATTACCATTGGATCTGATATAAAACAATATAACCGTTGGACCTCCGATAAATCGTATAGAAATGTAGTATTTATTTAAAATTGAAACAGTATCTATCTGTTATAGAATATACAAACGCAAACTCATTATTTTCAAAGGTCAAATATGACATTTTCTGGCATTTATGAACAAACATGTTTATTAAAGTAAATATAAATATACATATTGCGAACAATTTGAAATTAATTTCAAGTCTGTACGACTA
>NW_022713380.1:0-505 GCF_011630105.1 Anneissia japonica
TAAATAAAATGCCATCTCAGTTTTTAAATATAAAAAAAAATAAAATATAGTATAAAATGGGTAAATTATGACTGGGCCATAAACACTCAATGATATTATATTTAATTCTCATATTTTGAACATACTCTATGTTCACAGTAAACTTAATTAATTATATACAGTTAGCTATTATAATAATTTACATTTTGAACATAATATTGTATAATACAGTCTTAAAATATCTATGCTTAAGATCTAATAATGGCACAACTGACAAATAAATGGTTCGTAAAGTTTGATGTTTATGGACTGAAACAAATATAGCATGGGGCCTACTGCAGAGAGTGGTTCTTTAGTCAACTAATTAAAAGAGCTTTTATTTGTAGAAAACTTATTGTTAAGTGACAAAAATATGATTATCAATAATATCATGTTAATAAATACTTAGACAAAAAATAAAAAAATGAATTAATTCAAAATTCCTATATTAATGCTAACAGATGTTTTAACTTACAAATCATTAAAA
>NW_022713381.1:0-563 GCF_011630105.1 Anneissia japonica
GCCATAAAATGAGAGTGGAACTTAATTTATCGATAAACCCAAAATGTTCGCTTAAACGAGAATTTTGGTCTGGTACCTAATTTCTCGATGGTATCTGAATTTTCGTGACACCAGTGCTAATGAACTTTCGCATCTAACTTTTAATTCTTAATTTTTTTACCTCAATGTTCTTTTCACAGTCAGTAATATAATTATCAAACACAAGATTCTACCACTCACAAAAGAAGGCCTACCTTTTTAACAATTATCGCCGGTGGCTGACACTCGGCCTTTGTAGTAGTTGTTGTTGTAGTAGTAGTAGTAGTAGTAGTGGTAGTAGTAGTAGTAGTAATAGTAGGCTGACACTCGGCCTTTGTAGTAGTGGTAGTGGTAGTGGTAGTGGTAGTGGTAGTGGTAGTGGTAGTGGTAGTGGTAGTGGTAGTGGTAGTGGTAGTAGTAGTAGTAGTATTTATTATTAATTTTATTATTATTAATGCTGTTCATCTTTCGCGTTGTTTACTTCTATGACAATTTAGCCTCATTTTCACCGTATTTATCGTTGTACACTTTCATGTTTATAATTG
>NW_022713382.1:0-934 GCF_011630105.1 Anneissia japonica
TGTTACCGTAAAATAATAGTTGAATGAACAATAAAGTAAAATTTAAATGTCAAACTACTGTATAGCAATAATTATGTGTAGGTCTATAATTGTGCATAAAGTTAGAGGTTTGAAACATTTAACATTTTATTAATATAGAAGTTTAAAAGTTAATGATATTTTAGAATGCTTGAAATGATGAGTCTTTAGGTAACTATTCTAGAAATGATGCATTTTGTTAATTTATAGATGGTCAGAGGAGTGCAGCTTAAATTCCGAAGAGACTAAAAGACTTTCAAGAAACGCAAGTGTTTCAAGCAGCTGAAGTAAAAGATGATGTATCGTGTATGTATATATGTGTATATGTATATATATGTATGTATGTATGGGTATGTGTGTGTGGGGGTTGTTTGGGTGTGTGTGGGGGTGTGTGTGTATGTGTGTATATGTATGGGTGTATAATATGTATGTGTGTATATGTATATGTGTCTATGTGTATATGTACAGTATGTGTGTATGTATATATATATGTGTATATGTATGTATCACGATGTTGATATAGCGCTAATATCGCACGTGCCTAGACGCCCCTTCTGTGCATTATTTTGTGATTTTAAATTAAGGCATGGAGTAACCAAAAAAACAGGAAGTAGGAAAATGCAATATAAATTGAAACTTAACAAAGAGGAATCTGACAATGAAAGAAAAAAAAATACTCGGACTCGAACTTGGGACCTTCAGCATACAGGGCGACTGCCATAGCAACTGGAATCACTAAGAAGGAATTGTGGTGGTTCAAGTGTAGGGTAGAATCTGATTTTTATGGTGCTAATATCGCATGTGACTAGACTACTATTTTCTGCTTCCTGGATTTTGAATGAGATACTTCCAACCGCAAATCGAACCCGGTATTTTACGCATCCAGGGCGAACGTCTTAGCCACTTGACTACGAAG
>NW_022713383.1:0-1267 GCF_011630105.1 Anneissia japonica
GCAATCTTCTTTATTCCATTGATGTAGGCCCTACACTGAAAAAGAAAAAAAAAACATACTGTATAAGAGTTTGACAGAAAGTAAAAATAAACGATCAATCTAACAATATATAACCATTCAAATTCTCATTTTCATTTTATGTATAATAGGTTTATTAGCGTTCACGTGTCAGTATATAACGGCCTATCTTGATTGATGATATGAAACACAGACATGAAGGTCATGGTTGAATGCGTTTCAGCTGACACGTCAATGCGTTACAGATCCACAATAAACGCATTACATTACCGAGACACGACGGGAAAAACCAACAAATAAAAATCAAGATACATCGATTTTTAACCGAATTTGGATAATTACCGTACTAAAAGTTGGTTTCTATTGATTATTAAGTAGTTTTCTACTCTCGTGTGGTAATATTTTTATCATTTTTGCACCCGTGTGGTCGCGAGTGGTCCCGAGTGGTCGCGAGTGGTTCCGTGTGGTCGCGAGTGGTCCCGTGTGGTATTTAGTAGGACCCGAAATTATCGCTAAATAATAAATAAATAAATAACGAATACAACAATCAGTATTATAATTAACGGAATATACGCCTAATAAATAAATACCTAAAAAAGGTGTATAAATGAATACAGCAGCTTCTACTGTAAAACATTACTCTCAAATTTTAGGCCTAGCCTAAACCAAAAGAACGTAAAATTAAAAATTCACAAAATGTACGCGACAAACGTCCGTACGTTCTATCTATCCTATAATAGTAGGAAACTTGGCTGGGAGCCATACTCTCCAGCAAGCCCCTAAACTATTTTGGCAACCGTATCTAAAATTAGATCGGCAACCGTAACCAAAGATACTAGAAATAATAGAGTTCTCCACACAAAAAAGTGTTCCACCGTGTTCCTCCGAAATGCATGGTGGGAATACGAAAAATGGGACGCCCCCTACAGCTGGATCTAAAAAAACTTGTGCCAAACTTTCGTTACCAAGTCGTCGCGTATTTTATTATCAATTCTCAACAAAGATACTAGATATAAAAACAAACTGGAATAGACACCCAGACAGTGACATCGGTGAATACATAACCTCCGTGGTGGCGGTAGAAATCGTTGCTGTTATCCAAATAATACACAAAACAATTAAAGCATAATCATGAATCAGTAAAGAATAAAACAACAATACAGCGCAGAATCGCATGGCCGGAGGCACTCTTAGTGAAAAAGTTTTCCTTCATTAGTGGAAAAGGAAGGGCGCCTTTTGCGTCTGGATA
>NW_022713384.1:0-574 GCF_011630105.1 Anneissia japonica
AAGTTTTGTAGAGGACAAATCTATTCAGTCCCATTTAGGTGATGGATTTACCAAAGATTTTTTTTAAGCTCTGGCAAGTTTGTCAGGGAAAGACACCCAGTGGTGGATCTCAAATGAATAAGGGGAATCGAATTATCAGATAAGGGGATAGGGCTACTAGTAGTGGCGTAACAAAAAGCAGGAAACCCCAATTGGAAAGTAGTGGTTAAATGTGTGGGAGGAAGGCTCATTGGATCCACCCCCGACACTGTCAAACTCTTGAAACTCTTTAATATATTGAACGTAATCATTTTCTCGGGGGTGGCTCGAACCAACTTTAATTCCTGCCTATAAGGGTCAGCTACAAGTATAAATGAAGGTTTATCAACTACTGGAATCGGATAAGTAGGCCTTGTTTTATGATTAGGCCCATTATTGGGATTTGATTCTAAAAACAAACTTCTTTGCCTAGAATGCTATGTGAAAAGACGTACCTTAAGTTGGACATGGGGGTGCTTGGTGATGAGAAAAAGTAGCCACTGCAGCGAATTTTTAAGTGTCATCGATGCTAGCATCAAGTTTATTATGTGAGGAA
>NW_022713385.1:0-1301 GCF_011630105.1 Anneissia japonica
GCTGTGGAAACCCAAGAATGTCTGCAATTTTTCAAGATAGCAGAGGCACTTTCACGTATGATGAGAATGCGATGATCTGTGTGTACGAAAAGGAAATAATTGAATCTTCAAGGCTTATCTGCTGCATCTGTCAGATACCTTGATAAAAGTTAGGTAATTGAGTGTGATCATAATTGAGAAATGGATTCGGCAGGTGACTGGTCAGTAGCTCCCATCTGTCCATCTGAGCAAGAGGCGCCTCAAGATTAAATTTTCATTGTAATAGGCATATCCTTCAATTTTTTAATGATCTTCTTGTCAACTAAAGAGAATGGTTGAAGTTTATTCATTAAATCAGCCATCGCGTCAAAACTAGAGAGATCATCGAAGAAAAGCTGCTATCAACTGTCAGTAGTTCAGATTTGTCCCAGGATCTGACCTGGTTTTCAACTCATTTCGATTTGTCAGTGACGCGAGCTCTCCCAATGTTAATTTTGAAAAGTAAACTTTACTTAATGAACTTGAGAAAAACGCTGAACAGTTTACTGTGAGATACAGTTGAAACATTATAAAACATATTCATTGCTTTCAAATTTGTTATAATTTTGATTTCTCTTCGGTCGTATGGCTATATTATTCAAGATTTGAGTCAACATAGTGATGTGAGCAAAAATGATTGTAGAAGGTTTGAGAAACTTCTAAAGAAATTAATGAAAGCTGAAGCAAATCTGAACTTCCTAAACAATTGTAAACCTTACTTACTCTGTACTAAAGCTAAAGCGCACAAATTGTTAGAGGGCGCTATCCCTTAAAATACAATTCTCTGTTGATATTTTACCATTCTAAACTTCTGCTGTCATTAATACTTGTCTATTGATTTATTTTGTTAACAATTTTACGTTATAATAACTTATTAAAAAACCGAAGGATCCACTGATTATTCACCATACACATAACTTATTCACTTTCATTCAAAAACATCATGCTAAAAAATTACATCTTTTGGTCAAGGACCTTTTTTTTTTTGCAAAACCAGTACTAGATAGGCCTACGTTGAAATGTTGCTGCACCCGGGCCCTAGGGGGCCTAGTGTTACCGTTAATTTGCGAATGTTATGATAACGCTTTATGTTGCTGGGATTACTAACAGCCCTACTATTGTTAATGTTTACATCTTATTTACTATTTTTGAAAAGCAGCTTAACCAATTATTTGTATGATATACAGTATTTTACAGTTGATTGGTACTGATCAGAAAATAATTGACACCTAACAAGACCGGAGGAAGTAGTGTTCTACAAATTCTACTGCATTTCTTGATTT
>NW_022713386.1:0-255 GCF_011630105.1 Anneissia japonica
GCTCGCAATGTGACTCGCGCATTGGCTCGCATGACTCGCTGGCTCGGACTTTGGCACTACTCAATTGTTTTCTTCATTGAAATTTGGGGTATTTTACCTTCTTGCCCAATGTACAAACATAAGATCAAAAAAATAATGCATGGTGGCCTAGTACCTCTGCTGAGACTTTAAAAAAATAGGAAAACTACTCCAATTTCCAAAAGGCATCTCACCATGACAGAAAAGTCAACCAAAGCCAATTTTGGACTAAATGTA
>NW_022713386.1:351-864 GCF_011630105.1 Anneissia japonica
TTTTGTCCCTCCTCCTCTTCCCCTTGCTCACTACTTTCTCCATTACTAATAAGCATCAGAACATTATTACACCAAAACTAGACACTGATAATTGTTTTGGACATCGTTACGTTAAAGTACTGTAAAGAACCTGAATTATAGGCTTTTTGATGTTAGTGTTGCACAAATAAACTAAGTGAAAAGGGAAATATTACACCATATAATTCACCATTAAAGTTGAATGATTATTATACTTACAGGTAAAGCTCCTCTCCCTCTTGCTCTTTAGATGTGTATAAGAGACAGCTGCTGTTCCCCTTGTTCACTACTTTCTCCATTACTAATAAGCATGAACACATTATTAAACCAACACTAACAGTTTTTGGACATCAGAAGTACTGCAAAGTACCTGAATAGTTTAGGCTAACATTAAGCAGTTATTAATCCACCTTTTGTGCTCGGTTGCTCTAGGGGTAGTGACTTCATTTGTATTAATTCAAAACACACTGGATGGGTGATCCTGGTCTGATGCTG
>NW_022713387.1:0-517 GCF_011630105.1 Anneissia japonica
GACGTCATAGCTATAAATCACTTTCTTTGAATTCAGATGCCAATATGATGACGTCACAATGTCCGATCAGCCATTTTGATCTATAAAATCATTTTTACAACTTATGTGCTTTCAGAATATGGAATAAAAATTGGGGGTCACTTTTCAAACCTAAGGAGCTATAACTGATTAAAAATAGGTCTGATTTTACCATAATTTCACTGTATAGGGGTACAAATACGCGCAAAGATACCTATGTTTGATGCGCACGTACGGCATTGCTATTGGCCAAAAGATGACCGAAAAGAATGGAAGTTTGTGAAAACAGTGTCAGGAACCCAAAATATGTGAAAAAACATAGTGTCTAGCTTTGGTATGTGCTGCGCGCGTCAAAATGCGCGCGCGTAGTGGTAAATTTCAAAAAAATTTGAAATGCTCAAAATGGCCTAAAACGTGCTCTAATTTAGTTAAAAAGTGATTTCGAGCATTTTAAAATTTTAACACACGCGTGCGCGCGCATTATGAAACGCACGCATAA
>NW_022713388.1:0-515 GCF_011630105.1 Anneissia japonica
TAGCATCTCCCCTATACAAAGTTAGTCCATTTAAAAATTAATTCTAAAACTTCTGTCCTTTCGGGTTACATAATTAATTATATGCTAATTAACGGATTTACAAAATTCTAATGCCACGTCAGCAACAAACGTACTACTTCATTACACAATACCAGAGCAGAGACCAAGAGGGTAACGCCCCTAAGTCAAATCAAGATAATTATATATATGCACGTTTCATTTCAGTAAGTTTCACGAATTGCCTTTATAAATTTGTATTAAATAACCAATTTTGTATATACATATAGGATATATTTTATTATAAACTAAATAACAAAAATCACTATGCATGGTAGACTAATGTTGATGAATTTTAATCGTAGGTATTTTTAATGTAAATTATTTTAATAAGTAGTTTTTATATTTTAAGACGATTTTGTACTGTTTTATGGATGTTTTTCTACAGATCCTGATGAAGAGCGTAAGCTCAAAAGCTTGATGATTAAAGACACGTTTTGTTCCATCCAAGCCTCCAA
>NW_022713389.1:0-765 GCF_011630105.1 Anneissia japonica
TGGGCGTCCAGGTCGTCGACGGCAGACGGCAGGTTGCCGAACGTGTTCTCCACGGGGATGCCGTTTCTGTCCCGTGACCTGAGCGTGCGGTACGTTCGACCCACGGACTCGTATCTGTCGCCTCTTCGTAAAGTCACGTCGCCGTCTTCGTCTTCGGCGTAACACTGGAATTCCACCTTCGTACTCTCCAGGTCAACCGGCCGTCCGTCTTGATTTCTTCTGCGAACGGACAACCTTCCGGTTATCTTTGAATATTTGGCGCTCGTCAGATAGACGAACATGGCAAATTTTTTCATAGAGACAACTATATATATATTTAAAAAAATAACATTCGCATACAACTGATTATCGTTAAATGATTTCTTTTATTATTCACTTTTTAATTAATAGAAATAATCTAATTTTCATCTGTACACCTTCGTACCGTCCGGTATCTGCCACTCCGACAGCCTCCGTTCGATGGGACGTCTGCACGTCGGGCAGTTGTTCACCCGCTTCGAGCACGATCGACAGGACGTGAAATGTCGGCAAGGCATCGTCATCACCTCGGAGTACGCGTCCAGACACACCCGGCATCTGTCGCCTTCTTCAAGCGTCCTGAGAGACATCCAATCAAAACCGGGACAAAATTCGTTCAGCACGTCGCCCAGCGTGTAAGCCATCATGTCCTTCCAAGGATGAGACGAGTACGGCTTCTGCACGATCGCCAAAACGTCCGCCACGCGTCCTCGTTCGCAAGGCCAGTCGCCGAGAACGGAAGATATC
>NW_022713390.1:0-568 GCF_011630105.1 Anneissia japonica
TATGGATGAATAAATAAACAAGTACCCAACAAAATATGAAGAGAAAATAAAATTAGATATAAAATAAAATATAAAAACGAAGCATTTGTGAATTATTAACTTTATAGATACATTAAAATAATGTACATAAACAAATAAATAATGTTGATAGGAAATAGTAATTAACTATATAAAGGCTGCAATGAACATATTTATATTTATGTTATAAAATAAAAGCAAATTCAGCTGGCCTGTGTTTCCTGATAATATGGAGGGAAAATCCCTCTCTGTCCCAAAAATCAATATAATTCTACTTATTGATGTTGCTTTTAAAAGCAGCATACACTGAGTTAAAGAATGAGCAAAAAATACCCAATATATTTTCTATTTTAAATGACGAGATATAAAAGTATGTGAACAAGATTAATGTTCCCTGATAATGTAAACATTAAAATGAAGGGAACTAATCCCTCTCCGACCAAAACATCAATGTAAGTAACTATACATTGATTATCTCTCATAACAATATAAAAATTCCACAGGGTGTGCAATTAAAGCACTAAAGGTGATATTGCATTTTTTGAACATA
>NW_022713391.1:0-530 GCF_011630105.1 Anneissia japonica
ACGCTGTTGGCGTAATTCCGATTCCGAGCTCTGTAAATTCTCTTTCGTTTTTTCGATGTCTTTTTCAACATTTCGTGCAACTTGTTTGTTCGCTGGACCTCCTTTTTGTGCTTGTCTCTTTCTTCCACGACCTTCGCCAATTCGGATTCTAGCCTCTTGTTCCGTTTGCCCATGCTGTGCGCGTCCGCGACCGACGTACGGTGCTTTCCGGTTATCTTCTCGTTGTCGGCGAGGCTTTCGGCCAGTTTTTCTTTCGCGGAAGCAATCTCGTCGTGCAACGATCTAGCCTCTTCTCTCAACGTATCCGTTTCGGTTCGATGCTTTTTCACGGTGGCTGCGTTCGATTGTCTGAGTTTCGTCACATCTTCGTTGTGCTTGCTTTTCGTCGTTTCCAATTCTTTCCTCAGGGACTGAACCTCGGACGCGGATTTTTTCCACTCCAGTTTCTGCGACGCCAACTCTTCTAAAAATCCTATCGAAACTGACGATATCTGCGAAGCCATCGTCTTCTCCTGCGCGAATGTTGTCAT
>NW_022713392.1:0-726 GCF_011630105.1 Anneissia japonica
ATATCTTAAAATGTAGTAGCCTATTTGGGATTTGCCTTGTCATAGCGAAGAAAAAAACATCGCTACACTCATCGAGACCCGAAATTTAGTTTGTGTGTGATCAGTTCACTTTTGATCCATGGAGGAAATAGTCATAGATTGATTTCTTTTCACAAACTCAATCGCGCTTACGACGCAAAATTCGAGAAGGGTTGGTGAGCGTTGGACAGAATATGTGGTACAGAGGGCTATAGCTTCTAATCTGACATGACGCCCTCATAGTGCTCTAAATTCACCTATTTTGTCCCAAAGGACCCTCTATACCACCTATTCTGTCATGTCCAAGGCTCACCTCACCAACCCTTTAGGAAAATTCCAGCGCATGCGTAGAAACTACATAATCATAATGTTGGACACGGCGGCTCAGGGTTGACAAGGCAGGTTTACGAAAGGGCCAAATGCTTCGCCGAATCACTGTGCAGTATTTAGATGCTCACTTGGTGAATTTGTTGTTGTTTTTAACAAATTTTAAGTTTCTTCTATTAATTTACCTTCAATGTCTATGTGGCCAATTGTAATGAAACATGATAAGCACATGAATTAAATATAACTAATCAAAGTGAATGACGCATTAGACAACAATAGGCCTACTGGCTTCACGGGTAACATGATAGAACAATTGTAATAGACACACAAGCGAAGCTCACAATTTGCAAATGCATGGCTTCAAATATTGCCTACAGCAAT
>NW_022713393.1:0-674 GCF_011630105.1 Anneissia japonica
ATAAGATTTCATGTTTTTCTTTTTTCTTTAGTACTTAATATATCGGAACATTTTTTTTAAATTCTTTTCCGAAGACGGGTTGTACTTCAACATTTTCGAGAACAGCCAGTCGTCCAGTTGCTGTTCCAGTTCTTCGTCTCCGTACACGACCGTGTCTTGGTCGGAAATATCCTGTTCGTCCGACGATTCGACTGGAAGCTGAGAATCCTCCGGAAAGTAGTCGGCGAGGTTTCCTTCTCCGGCTGTTCGTTCGTCGTCGACGGGAAGTTGAGAGTCCTCGGGAAAGGATTCCGTTAGGTTTCCCTTACCGTCTGTGGTCTCAGCTTCTCTTCGTTCGTCGCCGACGCCAACAGTTCGAGAGGTGCTTGCGTCGTCGTCGTCTTCGTCGTCGAACTTGATCCTTTCGGTATAAGGAGCATCCGACTGAAGAAAAAAAATCAAAAAATAAAAATAAAAATAAAGGTAAAATTTCATCACGTCACACGTTACGTCCTCTTTGAAAAATGACGTCCTGGTCCTTGTCGCTCGAATCGTCGTCGTCGTGGTCGTCGTTGGCTTCGTCCTTCTCGCCTCGTTTGTCGCCGGATCGCAACAACCTGACTCCTTTCAGCGAAAGCAGAAAACTCTGGAGAACGACCACGACGCAGAACCTGATGGCCTGCGAGGCGGTGAGA
>NW_022713394.1:0-814 GCF_011630105.1 Anneissia japonica
GTGGGTCCGATGATAATGGTACTAGTGGGCGTGAATTTACTATGGCCATAACTTCAGCCATGAAATTTGTTAGTATTTCATGTGTTAACGTTCTGTGCTTACAAACCAAAAGGAGAGAGTCTAGGATTCTCCTGGTCACGCCTATCATTCGTTCCCATGCCCCTCCCATATGAGAGGCATGTGGAGGATTGAGTTTCCATTCTTTGATTGCAGCTGTCCACATATTATTTGAACTTAGCTTTCCTTCAGCCTCCATGATATTGACAAACTGCTTCTCTTCCCTAGATAGACTCATGGAATCCTCACCCTTGTCAAATAGCTCTTCCACTTTTATCTGGTTGGGACATGGGTCCAATGTTGAAGGCTTTCCATTGTTTTGGATAATGATACTCGTTCTGTATGTTCCAATTGAATTGGGCATGTGGGACCCTCCAAGGCAGGTTTCACCGATGATTACCCAACCCAATCGCAGCCTTTGTGCGTACGGTGCGCTCGCCGGTCCAATTATCTGGTCTAGAACATGATGTGCTTCGATGAGGTCCCTTCCTATTAGCAGTGTGATGGAGCAACGTTCATCCTGCTCTGGGATAAGGTGCGCTATACCATTTAAATGAGGGTGTTGCATGGCCACTGCTGGTGTCGGAATTTCTTCCCTTGCATCTGGAAGCTGATTAAACTCAGTCATTGGTGGCAGGTCTAATTGGTCTGTGCCATCCAGATTACTAACAACGAATCCACTAGCATATCTACCGTTTGCCTGCATTACTCCATTACAGGATGTGAGCGAATAATTTGTTTCTTGATATTGGACGTC
>NW_022713395.1:0-849 GCF_011630105.1 Anneissia japonica
ATATACATGTTTATAAATTATATATACGAGTACTTGCATGTAAGGCAAGAAAATCTTCGAAAAGGGAAGCAGGTCAACTCGGCCACGTCAATCCCCAAGCAAACTCGGCCCCAAGAAATAAAATCGTCCCCAACTTAAAAATCGGCCAAAGCTCGTCGGGCATTCGGACCAAAAAAAAAAATAGGCCTAGTTTTTCCATTCCAGCCATTTCCGGCCACCTAGAAGTCCCATTTTTTATTTTTTAAATCTCGTTTTGGGAGGAGGGGACACCCCCTCCTATACCCACCCCTGGCTCTGGCCATCCGCCCCCAGATAACGCTGCACCCTATAGTTACACCCATAAATACTTAGCTCCCCAGTCGGACATCTTAGCCCCGCCCCTCATAAATTATATCCTTGAGCCACCACTGCAATAGATGTGAATGTTTATTAAATTCATTTGCAGTTTCCTCATCACTGCTAGACAGTTCACCATTTTTGTAAACTCTATCAATATTGGGTTTGTTTTTGCGAATTAATTCGCGAATAGTTTTCTAATTCTTTTTTGTATTATTAATATTATTATTTATAGCAGGTGAACAGTATTTTCTTTTTATAAAGGTTTCTATTAATTGTTAAGCTTTTTCTCCTAGCCTTCGTGGCTATTTGTTTTGTGAGCTTTTTTGTAGTGCTTATCCCTATCTTCAGCTGAGTCTGAGAAAATCACTCGTCATCACCATAAGGCGTTTACAATATTTCTATTATATCAGGGTGTATATACACTATATATATACGTTTTTACTATGCGTTTCAAGCAAGTTTAGTACAGTCTTCGAATAAAAGACATGATGGTACATCGTGTAGCATAGC
>NW_022713396.1:0-830 GCF_011630105.1 Anneissia japonica
ATAAAACTCAAGGTACATTGACTGATGAACACCTGAAAATTAAGAAAATTCACATAAGAACAAGAACTAGTCATTTTTAATAGCATTTTTTTTTGGTGATTGTTATCCCCTATTCAAAATGCCACCCACCTTATTTTTCAATGGCAATATTCTCCACAACCAACGACATACACTTTTTGAAACAGTGGCTTAATATAGTTTTTGATGTAGGGATAAACAGAAAACACATGGATGGAACTTTAAAGAAAAAAGTACGCTTGTAGTCGTACTTCACGCATGGGAAAAAAAAACCCCTTTAATGCCTACTCTGTTTGATTTTATTACATTTAAGAGGCATGTGCACAAGTCGTTTGCGGTAAATGTATTAGTTCATTCCCTGTTTCATGTATTCAGGGGCGCAGGGAGGTTCCCATCGGGGAGTGGGGTGTAAAAATTGTAATTGCGGAACTACAAAGGATCAGTGGCGCAACAAAGGGATTGAAGGCCCGAGCCATACGCTGGGGGCCAGGGGCTGCGAAGGGCCCTGGTTGGGGTTGTGGGGGGGTGAATCCCCTAGCCGCTCCGGTGTTTGTAGCATTTTGTGATATCTTTTTTGGCACTATTGGGTTCTTAATTTTGTATCTTAATTTGACAATATTTAAAGCGTAATATTATTGTAATTAAGATAACACTTTATTCGTCTGTAACTTCGTCTGTAATTCGTCCTGTTACACATTGTTTCATTTTCATTATATTATAAACAAATTAATAAATCAAGTTTAATATGTTCAATCAAAAAAAGAACAAAAAATGTTGGTACTCTTTTCTAAATATTAATACTGTTGCATGTG
>NW_022713397.1:0-1642 GCF_011630105.1 Anneissia japonica
CAATGTATCTTTAAACAAATCTCCAACATTTGTTACTGTTGCTAATGTGTGGGACATTCAACATCATAAAAATAGGTGAACTTGTGTTTCCAGGACATGCGCGTATTCCTTGCTATCATTCGTAATTTAATAGCACGGTTTGATTGGAAAGTTAAGTTTGATTGACACACGAGAAAGGTCCATTATTCTTAGTTTTACATTTTATTATGTCATTGACATAAAAAGTGCACCCAGAATATAAGTACTGTACCAATGTTCTTTTTTTATTTAAAGAACCACCAAACTGCCTACCAGAAAAGCAATTTATATTATTAACTAAAATTAATTAGGATAAATTATAATTTAAAAAAAATAAAACAAGACTTGTTTAAAATCATCATCCACTTGCAGTACCTTATTTCGGGTTGTTGTAAAGAAGTTAAGCTGGGAAGCTATAATGTTATAGTAAAACTATCAATGTATTGTTAGTTCACGAAAGTTTTATGTCCCAGGAAGCTACAAAGGACTGGCGATGTTATTATTTCCTGGTCATTCGAAAACCAGCAAAAATTGTAACCTACATTATTCCCTGAGGAGTATACCTAGTCATGCTGCATTGAAAACATTCATATATTCAATGCAACAACATCCTCCCAGGTAACCATTTACAGCCCAGAGTGGACAAACAATCGTAGGCCAAAGGGCTTTGCCCAAGGACACAAGGCAAATGCACAGCGAGACTCAAAGCACAACCACTGCACCAACCCCTTCCAATTTGTTGTCTGTTTTACATTATATGCTTTATGGCAAGGGTGCTATGCTTTTCCCACTATTTCTTCCTATGCATATATATTGCTGTTGTTGACTGTCAGGAGAATCACACGATTGTTTATTATATACGTTTATAATACATCTATTATACGTATGTGCCATTAAATTTAGCATTAAGAAACATATCTATCATTGATCGACTGATATATTAATTTACTCTAAAATAATGTGTTCCTAATTTTAAAAATCCATGGCAGTACACAGTCTCATGACTCAGTTGATAGCAACCAAACAGAAATCATAAATTCCTCTCACATCCAATTAGGGGCAATACATTTTTTCTGAAAAAAATATTCAACATCTGCACTACATTGTATGCTATGCAATGTGTTATATTTGTTCCAATTAACCAAGGAAAAAAATTACTTTGATTATTACAGAAGCCCTCTTTCATCATGTTTTCAGTTGTCCTTATGCAATTAAAATAAATCCTATGAATATTTTCTAAATAATATTTCATTAGTACTAAATTAGTTCATGAAAGGTAAAGTATATTTATAGCTTCATGGTTTATCCTACCTACATAAAGAAATCAATAAGACATGTTAGGAACTAAAAGAGATAACATAATACTGCATACAGTATCCATGGAATACCCACATCACAGGTTTGAATGTCGTAGTCCTATGGGGTCAGGCGTTTTGGATCACGAGGAAACATGGATGTCTTGCGGATGTTGTCCAGTCCAAGATACAGCATAGTGACACGTTCTAGGCCTATTCCACCACCAGCATGTGGGGGTGCCCCAAACTTGAATGAGTCAATGTATGATTGCAGTGTGTGCAAAGCTAAGAAAAGATTGACAGTAACAAATTTTATATATTATGGGAGA
>NW_022713398.1:0-862 GCF_011630105.1 Anneissia japonica
AAACTTACGTCGACGTCCGTCCTGTGGTCGTCGACAGAGTTTCCCAGTGGTCGCCTGAAAGCGACACCCGTGTTCCGATTCAGTCTGAACGTCATGTCGTTGGGCATCGGTAGAAGTCGATTCCTTCGCGTTCGATCCCTTCGTTGTCGAATCCTTCGTGATCTGTTTGGTAGTCGTCGATTCCTTCGTGGTCGGTGCCGGTGTGGTCTGTTTGGTAGTAGTCGATTCCTGTCGATACCTGCTTCGTCGATTCCTTCGTTGTTGACTCCTTAGTTGTCGACTCCTTCGTGGTCGATGCCTTTGTTGTGGGATCGGCAGTTGTCGATTCCTTCGTTGTCGACTCCATCGTCGTCGACTCCATCGTCGTCGACTCCATCGTCGTCGACTCCTTCGTTGTCGATGCCTTGGTTGTCGACTCCTTCGTTGTCGATGCCTCAGTAGTGGGTTCGGCCGTTGTCGTTTTCTTCGTCGTCGATTCTTTCGTCGTCGATTCCTTCGTCGTCGATTCTTTCGTGGTCGGTTCAACCTTCGACGTAGAATCGGTAGTATTTCTTCTTGGACAACGTCCTATCATTTCGCTGCTTCGAATCTCCCATTGGTTTAACGTAAGTCCTCTCAGACATCCGTTAACACCCTTCGAATCGTAACTAGCGCCTACCGTGTACACGTTTCCCACGTCGAGTATTGCGTCGTCCCCGATCACGTTCGTTTTCGTTTCGAACGAATCGATCCTCATCAGGACGTGCAGATAGTACCTGCTTATGCCGTAAGAGCTCCACTCTCCTATCGCGGTGCGTTTCGGACTGGTGATTCGAAGCGGCGTGGACCCCGTTCGGAATAATGCTTCCACGAAACCGTCTTT
>NW_022713399.1:0-534 GCF_011630105.1 Anneissia japonica
TATGAGGAAATATATAAGGAAAAAAATTAAACAGCATACATAGTAGAGCTGCTAAGGTAGAATTTAAGGTAGAATCGTGCACTTCTGGAAGAAAGCATGAAACTTCTTACAGTGATACTATAACACCTAAAGATCATTAAAAATTGGACCCTAAAAAATAACGCCTCCTGATGGCCACCATCTTGAAATCCAATATGGCCACCAAAATATTTGATTTTAGCCAATATTCATATCTACAGCACATCTCATTGGCAATTGAAGATCATTACCCATGTTTTCAATATCAGGGAGTGTCATGCAATTATCAGAAATTATGTCAGATGGCGCCGCCATATTAGATTTCAAGATGGCGGCCATATTATTGGTACTTTTGTCAATATTCATATCTACAGTACCTACACTGTCAATCAAAGACCGTTGCCCATGTTTTCGATATCAGGGACTACCATGCAGCCATCAGAAATTATGACAGAAGACCACCATATTAAATTCCAAAATGGCCGCCATCTTGAAATTTAACTTTGTGAAATTTTG
>NW_022713400.1:0-5928 GCF_011630105.1 Anneissia japonica
AATAACTGTAGTTTTACATACGCATGGGCATAGGCTGGGGGTGCGTGCAGTGTTAAAAAAAAGTGGATTATAAAAATTAAAATGAGCATTTTTAGTTTTCAAACATTTTGGTGATTGCTTGCACATTGTGCATCAATAATGGTGCTGGAAAGAAAATGTTTTCCTGCTAAAGGAAAATAATTTAAATATGGACATTTCTTAGTAGTATATATTTATAGAATATTGCTATGACTGCTGACTTAAGAAAATTTTTTTGTTTTGTTCTGGTATATGGTAAAATACAAAAAGCAGAACCAGTCTGAAATTATTGTAGTACAAAAATTCAAGATTACAAACAACAACAAAATTCAAATACATTCAATAACACCAAATCACAAACACCATTATCATTAATAAATATTCAAAATAATAAAAATACAATTTTAGGATTTTTTACTCAATTTTATAATATGATAATATGAAGAATATGTTATTAAGTTGATAATATATCATATGTTAAAAAGTTGAAAATTAAACTCATATTTTTAAACACTTAACGACATACCGTAAAACCTTGAATAGAAGCCCTAGGCTACTTCTTCTTTTTTTTTTTTTTGTGAACTTTGGATGAGCTTCCTTTTTGAGATTGGCTTCTTTTCGAGGCTACTTTTTCAAAGTAAGGGGATTCTTTTCAAAATGAATACAGTAAATTTTGGGATTTACTACTACAGTATTAAACAATAAATAGGGCCACTGTAACATCAGTCTGTATCATGGAGTGTATTAACCTGCATTAAATCACCAAAACTGCTGTGTAAACCAAGCATGTTTTTAATATATTTTGTTTCTTTGAAATTCATGTTCAGCGTATGTACTGTACCTTGGGGGGGGGGGGGAACGGGCTTCAATTCAAGATGCACTTCTTCTTGAGCTTAAGCCCATTGGGCTTCTATTCAATTTGTTATGGTATAACATTAAACAAGACATGGAAAATCAGAGAAATCAGTAATAGATATGTCAGTGAATACAATTTCACTACTAATTTTTTAGAAAGGAAGTAAAAGATGAGATTAAAAATGCATTTGTATGTCAACTCATGTCCAAAAAATAATTTGTTACTTCTGCTTGAGTGGGTGTGAGTGCACCATTAGTCATTAAATATTATAGAGGTCACAAAGTTATTGGAAGAAATTGAAACCTATAGTATTACAAATTGAGTTTGGGGAAGGCAAGTCTGACATTGTTGGATGGACGAATGGAATATAATATTTGAAAAAAGCGAAGGAAATATTATCTACAGAGCACGTCTGTTCAGATTTGATCTGGATAATTGTGTAATGTATTGTAGATGAGGTAGCTTAAATGGAAAATGCATACAAGGATTTGCTGTAACTTTTGCATATACCATAGTATATTACAATACATACTCCAAGTATCGTATCATGTCGGAATTGAATCCCGACACGATGGCGTGCATTTCGATACTTGGGGTATGTATTATACTATCTTATCTGAGATTAATCAGTGGACCTTTCGGTTCCATAGTATATTATGATTTTTATTTATAATCCTAATTGTATTTTAAATTAAACAAATTAAAGGTAACTAGACGAAAAATTAAGAATATATGTATGTTCTTACTTATAAATAAAATTATCATATCAGCTGTACATATATCTTAATATAAACCACAATGTTCATATTAAGACAATACATCATATTTTAACACATCTTATTTTTTATCCATGAATTGATAATATAATTAATGCATTTGATAATGTTTGCTTTCAAGATTGCCTTGAGGTGGAGAGTGGAGAATGAAGTTGTTAGTGGAAAAGGCCAGTTTTCATGTGGGAATAAACAATGCTCTGAATCTGTTGGCTTAAAAACCTGGGAAGTAAATTTTGGCTACGTGGAGCATGGTGAAAAGAAAAACGCTCTTGTGAAGCTACGTAAGTTGACCCTCCTAAGTGTAAGCACCATTCCCACAAGATGAAATTGGCATCATAAATTACATAGCATTCATTTAAGTTAAAAGTGCCATTCTCACAGTAAAATGTAGTATAAGTTTGGTTGCAATGAGTTAAGAGTGCCATTCCCACAGTAAAATGAGGTATCAAAAGTTAGGTGACATTATATTTGATGTCTTAAGAGTGCCATTGCTACAGTAAAATGTGATATCATAAATTACAGTAGGTACTTTAGCATTATAATGTGTGTGAATGTATGCAATGCATGCATAAGAGTAAATCAAAGAAAGGAAGATCAAGTTTATTGCTTTGGGTATAAAATGAATACTCTGAGCACAAAACATGATTTTGCCTTCTACAGCAGTTGTCACTTTTCTAGGCTGTATTATGCAAATGACATACTAATGAGTAACTTTGCATAATAAGTAACTTTTTGGAATTGTTGGCATTGCAACCAAAACAAACTCGAGCAGATCAGTTGGAATTTCAACCACATATTGTACTATTGCAATTAATTTTAAAGTAAGCTGTAGTCACATGCTTTCGCTGGAAGCCTATTTTGAAGTTCGTCGGAATGCCAATTCTAGTCAATGCTGTTCAGTTGAACCATTTCAATGCTGTGATCATTTGCAATGATGATACTTGTATCTGTGAGAAATGCTAAATGTGTATCTTCATCATCTCTCTTCAAGATTGTAAATGCTTTGATTTCTTTACCTGTGTAGTTAAGGAGCTGTAGCTTGTTTGAATATGGAATGCTTGTAGCGATAAAACCGCCCTTAGAGATTGCAAGATCTAGAAACGATATTTGCAAATTATGCAGCCGATTGCCCACAAGATCGTATATACCAACATTGGATGCAAGTGTACACCATATCATGTTGTTCTGGATCAGGATCTTAGGTGCCACACTAAGACCTCTATGTGTGAATATCAAACAGCATGGTTTAGTCTCATCATACTTCCAGCACTGCCAGGTATGATGCGACTGAAGTACCAAGATGTAGATTTTACCTTGGTTGTCGCATGCTACACTCTGACATTTGTACCATGGGAAGTGACTTTTTAGTATGCGCTCATCTTCATGTTCCCCATCAGTATTTATTGTTGTCATAATGATGTCGTCCAAATCAAGCTTTCCACCAATAGCAAGAATCTTCTGCTTCTTTGCGCAGATCCTAAATACAGATATCTTACTACTATCTCCATTGCTAATAGAATCCACAACTTTTAATAAGCCTTTGTTAATAGTAAAAATTTGAACCTTGTACGTACTGTTACTCACAATCATATGGATAGCTACGACATTACTTGATATAACTACCACATTTAAAACGCTCATACTATCTTGTAGTTCTTCTCTGCACTTGCAAGTTAGCATGTCAAATGACTGGTTAAATCTGTGATACGAAAAGCCATTTTCTAAGGCATACAAGCAGAGAGATTGCTCGGTGACATCAATGTTCGGTCGTTTGATAGGATCCTTCTGCCAGCCATTTTTGAAGATTTTTACTATGCTTCCCTTCAGGTCATTCGGAATTGAAGGACGAAGGTCTTCATTAATGATTTTCCATTTGGATCTCTCATCTTCCTCTTCAAATGGCAGTTTGTCAGTCAACATTTCCCATACCACTATCAACAAAGAGTAGGTATCAGATTGTGTGGTTACTTCTAGAGGATTCCTCAGCATCTCTGGGGAAGACCATCGCCAACTTTCATTCTCTACATTAATACTGTTCCTCTCTGACTTCAGCATGCTGTAATTACAAACTTTCAGACCTTGTGGAAAGACCAAGAAGTTTTTAGATCTGATGTGCTTATGAACAATGTTACATCGATGCAGATATTGAACAGCTTGAAAGGCATCATAAACAAAGTTAAAGAATTGCTGTTTCGGTATTGCCTCCTCACGTCGGTGAATGTAATTGAATAAGTTACCTCCGGGTGCATACTCCAGAAGGAGCATTGGATGAGTGGGTTTGTCAGAAATTACCGAACCGAAGACTTTCAAGATATTTGAGTGCTTTATATCGAGTAGAGGAGTGATGTCTTGTCCAGTCTTGTCTATCTCCCAAATTACAGTTGACGTTTGACGCCACATCGCCCTGCATGCCTTCAGACCATTTTCGCGTCCCAGGCTACTTTGAACTTCCAAATCTTTCAGTAGGATGTCATAAGGTTTCAAATGCAGGCTCCCAATTCCAAAGCTCTCAGATGGAATTCTTGATAGTCTTCTTTTTATTGAATTTGAAACTGAGTGCATTTTGGTAGATCTAACAACAAATGAGTAGTTCTATAATAATCTGCATCCAAATTAATTAATTTTCTCTCACAGCAAATGTAGTTCTATAATAATCTGCATCCAAATTAATTAATTTTTAATCTCACAGCAAATATGCTAAATCTTCTGTAAAGTGTCTGAGTTCAAGAAAGCAAAGTTTAATTTATAGAAGCATTGACCTTAAGTGCACATAATCACATTACATACTGTATATCTTCACCTGAATGCTTTACGAGGTATAGCTGGTGCTTTTCATTCCAGAACCATTTCCTCCTCTCAGACTTGAAATTTATAAGAAGTGGAGGCTCGGATATGGAGGAAAGATGACCGCAAAGCGTGTGTTGTTGAAGAACTACTAACTAGTGTAGTTGGCAATGATGGTTTTAGCTGAAGCAGTGTTGTTGCAGTAGCTTATTTTACTGTTGCGCTTTATTTTACTGTTGTGTACTTTGGTTGTGGTGATAATTCATCTAACCTACTGTTAAACTGACCTTGCATGTTACTGATAAGCACAGAAGAACTGATAAGACCTAATTTAGGTACTTACCATGACCAGGTACCCTCTAATTCTAGTGTTCAATCAATGGTTTGTTGAAAGTTGACCCCAATGAGGGTGTATTTACACTGGAATTTATTCAGATTTAGATTCAGATATCATTTATTTGTTCCTATTAACAATAGGAACCTTTGCATTCGACAGGGTGTCATATAAAACCTTTCAGATTTTATTTGACTTTGCATAGTATGGCCCATATTAGACCAATCAAAATAACATTTTTGATAGGCAAAATATTATTTTTTTTGTAGATCCGATGACCTCGTGGTGGCATCAGACGACTGGGTGGGGGGGGCCTGCCGCTACCACTGTTTTGGGATGTGGAACCTTGTAGTGGTGGCAAATAGCCGCAATTGTGATCAAAAAATTGTTTTTCTTTTTTGATGCTGACGACCTCGTCGTGGCGTTGGATGCCAGGGGAATCCACGCTGGCACCACCACTGATTAGGGGTGCAGAATCATGAATGGCATTGTAACTGGACTGAACTCCTCACCGAGCTTGAAAATTTAAAGAAATTTAAATGTATTTAAACAATACAAATATTAAAGATAACACAGGAACTACGGTCCCCATCGTGGTCTGGTTGTCATTAGGCAAGCCATAATACATAATTACAAACTAAAATTACTAAATTAAACAATTAACACAAATTCATACTCACACTCACACATTCATTCATAGTTTTTTATTAAAAAAATCATCTGTTTTCTTTTATCTTATTTGTTTTAAAATTTTATTAAAATATTCATATCTTAGCATGCTGTAAATGGTTCTTCAATATATAGACAAAAAGTTTTGAAACTTACATGGCAGTGATGGTCGCTGACAGCTACCATTATCAAGTGACTGGAATATAGGTTAAGCTACATCTCCAGCTTGCATTTCGAAAATATGTGCCGATTTTTACGGATATTTTGATATTTTTATGGGCTTGATAGTAGGAACACAAGTATTTACGATTCTGTGCATCTCTTTTTCTAGAGGTTTTTCCGTGCAATTTGAATTAGTTTTTTTTGTATCCTCCGCAAAAAAATAAATAAATAAAATACATTTGATGTTAGTATTAGAATTGATTAGGATCTGCAAACGGGTACAAACATACGGTATGGCCACCCCCCCCCCCAAAAAAAAAAAAATAACG
>NW_022713401.1:0-899 GCF_011630105.1 Anneissia japonica
TAAAGGTCTTAATTTTGGTTTTTCAAGAATATCTTGCTTATAATAAGTTTGCTACAGCTAGTGCTATTAATATTGTTATTGCTATTGTTGTTTCTGTTGTTGTCGTTGAGTCATCATTATTTGGTGACACGCTTTACCTTTATTTGGTGCTATTTGTAACGCCACGCTGACGCTATCATTCTCCTCCGTTAGTTTTCTTTCGTGTAGAGTTCCATTTCTATAGAATCTTGCTATAAATCCACCTTAGAAAAAAATAGTGTAAATTATTTAATATAATATTATATTAAATGTTTTAAAATTTGTAGTACTTTAAAATGTTTTAAACTCAAGTCTTCACATTTTAATGTTAAGCCGTTTTTACACAGTCTTTTAGTAGGCCTATTATATACATCTGTTTTGGTTTAATTTGACCATGTCCTTTGTTATGTCGGTTACTTTTTTATTTTGTTTCATATTGTGTATATATATATTTGTTAATGTTCAATCTTTGTGAACGCACTGTTCTCGTGTGCCACAATTTTTAAAGTGTAGACTCAAATAAAGATTATTATTATTACTAATAGTTCTACCTATGGTTGATATATTTTAACACCAAAATCCGTATCTTGACACGTGTTGGTGACATTGCCCTATGAATAATAATTGTTCGTATTACTTGAAAAATGTAAATGACTGGCGAATGTGTGAAGCAATTAAGATAATAATGATAGTAAAATATTCATTTATTTAGTATAGACGGGTTTTTTCAGACATTGAGACGTGCCAAGTCTTGCGCATGAAGAAACATTAAGAGAAATAAGTTACGATAATACATGTAGAAATTTGCATAAATTTAAAGACGAGCACAATGTTCTGGTAGAACACACGATTTACAGCATAACCATTTTCGTAAAAATGTA
>NW_022713402.1:0-1073 GCF_011630105.1 Anneissia japonica
ATATTTGCTGCGAAGCAGCCAATTCATATTCTTAACAGCAATTTGACCTCTGAAAGGTCATTGTCGAAAAACAAGGGCCTAAGACGACTGAAAAGCGGAGTTTCCTTCTTTCATTCTGCCGGGTAAAATCAATTACTTTAGGCGACGTTTGTAGACTAACCAACATGTACCAACGTCCGCATGTTGCGCTAGCCTTATCCAACTCTATGCCTAGACTAGCTAGGATGGTATAGGCCTAGCCTTGAAGGGACGAAGGTCCCATTGAAAAACAACATCGCTCCTTGATAGCTAACATTGTCTATTTAACATCACAATAATTCATTATTAGACCTATAGTTGTTTTTTGAATTGTACTTAACAAATCTCAGCCGATACCTCGCACAACAACTCTCGTATCTATTGTCGTGACGTCATGACTTGCTGGCTCACACTTCCGATGTCTCGCACTTGTGATCATATAACACGCTGGCTCGCACTTTGGCAACACTCTTTGGCAGTCAACTCACCCCTAGAAAACCCGCCCTTGGAAACTTGCCCCATAAAAAAATGTACACTTCCTAGACCATGCAGTCTTCAAAATAAAAATTGTAACCTTTGGTAATCAACTACATTTAAATTTTTGAAACTTTATTAAAAAAACCTAAACCATAATTCACCACTATAGACACTTTTTGACAAAAATGAAAAATTACGACTTTGTTACCCAATGAGAAGTGTTCTAATATAGACAATGCGTCATGTCTCATATAATTTGTTATATTTTTATTATTCATTATTTTCACTTGACTCGCATAAATAATTTTGTTCGAAGAACATTTATATGCAGTTGTACTTTGCAGCACTTCACTTGCAATTTGCAATTTCTGGTTAACTCAAACTTATTTTAAGCTATTTTTTGTGAGATTTTCACTGTTACATGATCGAACAAGTGCTTTGTAAGTTTGTACTGTGTGTATGTATGTTGTTTAAGTATATTTCTATCATACTGACAGTAACACTGGCATTTTTGTGAATAAATAAAGTTATGAATAAATGAGATCTTAATGTTAATGATGCCAACATCACTTCAAGCT
>NW_022713403.1:0-805 GCF_011630105.1 Anneissia japonica
GCCTGTTAGTCGGTAATGCCATACAAACTTTCCCTTCATTTAACCTATATATATTTGTCTGATAGTCGAAATACAGTCTGCCGCCCTCACGAAATACAGTCTGCCGCCCTCACTCTGTTCTATTTGTGTACATCATTTAAGAATGAGAGATAAAAGGGCTCCAAAAATTCATTCTTTTTGAACATGATGACGTGATCAAAATGAAAAAGAAAGAGACACGCCTTAAAGAGAATTGATTTAGCTATAACATACTTACAGGTGGGAGACAATTAATCAAGAATAAGCGAGATACGTTCAAACGAGTATAAACATAATGGCATCATAAATAAAAATTCAGTTTTTTAATTCAAATGGCAATATGATGACGTCACAATGTCCGATCAGCCATTATGAAGTAAAAAATCGTATCTACAACTCATGTGCTTTCAGATTATGTAATAAAAATTGAGGGTCACCTTTCATCCTAAGGAGCTATAACTGATTAAAAATATTCATGATTTTATGCATAAATAAATGTTGACGCACGCGTACGTGCACGATAAAAGGCGCGAACGGAAAATTAAGGTACATAACATTCAACCTTGACCTGAAGCTTATGCTCACCTAATATGATTTAGAAATGACGGGTGGTTAAGATTATATGGGCTTATCAACGTTTTGAAGAAAGAGAAATGAGGGGGTCAGAAAAAACAATTTTTTTGACCATGATGACGTCATCAAAATCTAAAAAGAAGTCGAACATATGAAAGAGAATTGTCTCAGCTTTAACATACTGAAAGTTGGAAGATGATCGATAAAGGATAAG
>NW_022713404.1:0-1226 GCF_011630105.1 Anneissia japonica
TGATTTAGAAATGACGAATGGTTAAGATGATATGGGCTCATCAACGTTTTAAAGAAAGAGAAATATGGGGGGTCAGAAAAAACTATTTTTTGACCATGATGACGTCATCAATATGTAAAAAGTTGCCAAATATATGAAAGAAAATTGTCTCAGCTATAACATACTCAAAGTTGGAAGACGATCGACCAAGGATAAGCGAGATACGCTCAAATGCGTATTTTCCAAAATGACGTCATAGCTATAATTCACTTTCTTTGAATTCAGATGCCAATATGATGACGTCACAATGTCCGATCAGCCATTAATAAGTCAAAAATCGTATCTACAACTCATGCGCTTTCAGAATATGTAATAAAAATTGGGGGTCACTTTTCAACCTAAGGAGCTATAACTGATTAAAAATAGGTCTGATTTTAGCATAATTTCACTGTATAGCGGCACAAATGCGCACAAAGATACCTATGTTTGATGCGCACGTTCGGCATTGCTATTGGCCAAAAGATAACCGAAAAGTATGCGAATTTGTTAAAAACAATGTCAGGAACCCAAAACGTGTAAAATAACGTAATTTCTAGCTTTCGTACGTGCTGCGCATATAAAAATGCGCGCGCGTAAAGGAAAATTTAAAAAAAATTTGAAATGCTCAAAATGGCCAAAAACGTGCTCTAATTTAGTCAAAAAGTGATTTTGAGCATTTTAAAAATTTGACGCGCGCGTGCGCGCGCGTTAATGAGCGCACGCGTACAATTAGGGTACTGTACATTCAACATTAACCCAAAGTTAATGCTCACTTAATACGATTTCGAAATGGCAATTGGTTAGGCTGATATGATCGATAATGTAAAAACGCAAAATTGCGCGTAGATGACGTCACGCATGACTGAGCGCGTTGAAAAGCTTACCATGACTATTCCAGACCAAGCTAAATGTTCGCTGACAGCGTTTGTGCGTAAACTCGTGGTATTTTTGAGATATCGTGCGAACAGAAAAGTGGGAGAAAGAAAGAAGAATAAGAAAGTTGAAGATGATTCCGTACAATAACAATAGGTGATCCGCTAACGTTAGCGGATCACCAAAAAGAAGATGAAGACTAGATTTTAACTCGTCACTGAGGACGAGTTCGGTGATCCGCCGTACTTTGACCATCATAAAGCTCATGCGGTGCTGATTGAAAAGTGTCATAATATTCTAAAATATGCTGTAATTAGTTTTTAAAAAAAAAAAAA
>NW_022713405.1:0-1619 GCF_011630105.1 Anneissia japonica
TTTTGACACTTAAACAAACATATCTCATCCTTAATCGAACGACCGCATTGTGCGAGATACGAAGTTCAAAAACTAATCTCATTAGAGAGGGCGCACTTTATTGACTGTATAAAAGTATACATAAATTGAGAGTATTCCAGTGGATGTGATCTACAACCTCTGAATTTGCCTAGTAACGATGAATTCGTCCAGAAAATGGTAATATTTTATGAGAAATAGTCTGTATTTCTCATTTTTTTTATTCTTTTGCATAAAACTAAAATTCATGCCAATATTTTTCCATGATTTATAATAATTGGAGTAATGCAAATGAATATTTTCTAAAAAAACTCAGTTTTTAGTGAAATTTTGCCGGGAATGGGGCTTTAACATTTGAACATTTTGATGCTAAAAACCAAATCCCCATATTTCTATTTCCAAATATTTTCATTTCAACACCAATACAGTGCATGCATTGTGTTTGTCAGCTATAAGAGTAAAACTTGCCAATAACTTTGCCAGAACATGTCAGGAATTTGCAGGTGTACAACTGATAGAATTAAAGGCATTTGAAAACTGAAATGATTACATTTTGTTGTCGGTTATGGACCATTCACAACAAAACGTTGCAGATCAGACATCTCAAAAACTAACCAACTCATCTAAATGAAACTTTTGTGTTAGTGTAATTTTTTTTTTAAGTAGATTGTGGTTGATTGTTGGAAAGTACATATTTTGAGGAGTTTTTAATAAAAAGATTTGGTGGTGGGTGGAGATATGCTCTCCACTAAGTGCTTTTGCTGTTATTTTTATCATCAGGATCATTATCATGACTAATCATGTGTTCCTCCTTCTATATCTACACTAAATCACAATTTTTTTTTCTTTTGTAGTTGTTTGAGGATGAGTCTTTTGACCTGAGTCATGTGCACATACTATTTTGTAACTCAGTGATCGAGGAGTGTCGCGTGGCTTGCAGTGGAGGTGATCAGTGGATAAGGCAGTCAATCAACGTTTCCCGGCCCATTCCTGTTCAGGTAATTGTTATACAATTCTATCAAAAAGTTTCTACAATCCATTTTAGTGTTTGATATTTTTATACTTTATAATTCCATATTAAGCCTTACCAATTTTGTAAAATCTTTATTATGTAATTACTAAAAATATGTTCATATCAATATCATAATTACCATCATCATCATGCAATTACTGAACCAAATCTACATTTACTTCATTTTTTTTTTCATCCTTATGTAAAAGGTGCTTTATTACAGAGGTGGCGCAAGTATTTGCCCGACGGGGTGGGCCAAGGTCCCCGACAAGGGGGTCGATGTCCCAACGAGGGGTCAGATTTCCCCGACGAAAGCAAAGTGGGCATGGTGGAAGTTCGATTAAAAGGTTTGGAAATTGGTCCTGGGGGCGAAGCCACCAAAAATCTTGACAATTTAGGGGTTTCAAAGGCTTATTTAATCGATTTTATAGTCTACTAATATGTAGAAAATACATATAATTTGTTTTTCTCCCTGACGAATTGTGCTTTTTCTCCCCGAGGGGGGACGTCAGGGGACGCCCCTTCCCCACCCCCTGCTGTCGCCACCCCTGCTTTATTATAATACTGTACCTGGACATAACTCTTTAAT
>NW_022713406.1:0-712 GCF_011630105.1 Anneissia japonica
CCATTCACCCCAGACTTCACAGACATGTGGTTCTTGAGTTATATCAAAGAGGAAGTAAAGATACAGGTGGAATTTATCCATTTTCTCCAATCCAAAACCTAATCAATTAACGTGTGGTCTGTCAAAAAGTGGGTTGAAACCTGACCAACCGTACCGGTGGCTACGGCCCCGGACAGGAGGCTCGGTTCCCGTAGACACAGATAATATTTTTGTCATTCTTAACGCGTCCTACGAAACTCTTCATAAAAAACGGACACTGTCACTGAATATTGCAAACGTCATGCATGTACTAAACGCGTCCTATCCATTAGCCGACCAGGGACCTCCCTAAGTTTACAGGTACCAGGGAACAAGTTCAAGTTAATTGTTCCCTGCAGGTACCTACTTGCACGCACAGGCGGCGTAGAAAGAGATCCTCCTGCAGTTGGGCTTGCATTGAATGCGGTGCCTCATGATGATATGCGATTGAACAACTACTTTTCCCCATGGGAACATTGTGGAACTGCCTGCAGTTTGATATTTTATTGTTTTTATTGTTGTAACTTTTTGAATAAAATATACTTATTACATATTTTTTTAGTGTGGCGCTAACATTTTAAGCGTGGTGCAATCTTTATTTATTTTTCCCAAGCGTGGCGGTCATTTCGTTTTTCGCCCAAGCGTGGCGGTCCTGCCACGCTTAAGTATAGCTAGCGAGACGAGACCCCTGATA
>NW_022713407.1:0-1106 GCF_011630105.1 Anneissia japonica
TAATCGACGTGAAGGGGAGTCTAAACAAACTTATAGACCTTTGCGGAGAAAACCTGCCTTATTCCAAGGCCTTCGGGAAGATGATAGAATTCCTGACGAGAAGGAAAGCGAGGCCCTACGAGATGCCGACACTTCTCTTTTGCCGAGACGAGGTGAGCGGATCGCCGTACGTCGTGGTGTCCACGATTCTGGAAGCGTTGAAACTCAACAACGCTTTCGTCGAAAACAGCCTGATGCGGACGTTCGGCCAAAGGAACAGGATGAAACGGATGGAGGAGACGGGGAGGCAAGACGCAGAAATCGGCGTGAAATCGCAAAACAGACATTTCGTGGCGGACTTCGTGGGCGCCGAACCCAGAGATCTTCCGACGCCCATAGTGATATGCAATAACAAAGAGAACGGGCAGATCAGGTTGCGCTGGCTCATGTCGACGGCGTGCGTCTACCGCGCCGACGGCGAACCGGCACCCGGCGGCGTCCGCCTTCGAAAGGAGGACGGCTCCGTCGTCACCGTCGCGCTGATGCCTTTCTCGGTGGTGAAGCTCTGCGACAAGTTTGACGTCGAGGAGGAGGAAGACGACGCGACGACGGAGGAAATGAGACGAGCGCTTTCGGCCATGCCCTTCTGCTCAGGGAACGGACGGTGCGCATTCATACCGAAGAACGATAGGAAGAGAGCTTTCACCTGCGAGTCCGACGTCCTGACCCAATTCCCGGCCGTCGGCCGCCTCCGAGGAGCCCTCGCCGAACCGACGCACGACGAACGACCGAGGACCGAAGTCGTCGCGAGCATCAAACCGACAGACGAGAGCCTCGCCAAGAAATTCGGCCAGTGCCTATTCGGCCGATTCTTGGCGAGGGCCGTCGCATCGTCCCCTGGAGACAGCAAATGGAGACGCATCCTGAAGGTGATGGACGTTTCGGCTGCCGTCGCGTCGACGCGAACCAAGATCGGCGAAGCGTCGAGGAGGGAAAAGAATTTGGTGAGGGAAATCGAAAAGGAGACCAGCTGCACGCTAACTCGGAGCGTTTCGAGAGAATTGCAGACGATTAACGCTTCCGACCGCATCGTCCAGGACCTCCTGAAGCAGTTAGCGGACGCGCGG
>NW_022713408.1:0-868 GCF_011630105.1 Anneissia japonica
TCGCCGTCGGTAGGAGATCCGCCGAGGCGTCCGTGTACTCGACGTCCGTTTGAGAATCGCGGACATGTCCGTGTAATCGACGTCCGTCTGAGAATCGCGGACGCGTCCGTGTACTCGAAGTCCGTCTGAGAATCGCGGACGCGTCCGTGTACTCGACGTCCGTCTGAGAATCGCGGACGCGTCCGCGTACTCGACGTCTGTTCGGTGTTCGTGTACTGAGGCGGTGCACCCCTCTTATACACATCTTGTACTCGACGTCCGTCTGAAAATCGCGGACGCGTTTGTGTACTCGAAGTCCGTCTGAGAATCGCGGACGCGTCCACCTACTCGACGTCGGTAGGAGATCCGAGGAGGCGTCCGTGCACTCGAAGTCCGTATGAGGATCGCGGACGCGTCCAAGACGTCTTCAATTCGCACCTTCGATGTGTTGGCGACGTCCGTCTGCAAGTCAGGTACACGAAATTTTTTCTAAGTCTAGACTATTCAAAATTTTTTTAAGTCCAGAAAAGTCGAAAATTTTTCTAAGTCCAGACTCTTCGAAAATTTTTCTAAGTCCAGACTCTTCGAAAATTTTTCTAAGTCCAGAAAAGACTAAATTTTTTCTAAGTCCAGAGTCTTCAAATTTTTTCTAAGTCCAGAAAAGTCCAGACTCTTCAAAATTTATCTAAGTCCAGAAAAGTCGAATCTACACCGGCCTCGTACAAATACTAACAATAGAAAAATACAAGAGATTTCGTGAATTTTTTTTTGGAATATATTTTATTTTACTAATTTTGCACAAAGTCTTTCTCGCGACAGAAAACGTACTCTGGAACGTCGAGCATCTCGGCGAGAAGGCGCCTACCGCACGCGAACGTCATGCAAGACA
>NW_022713409.1:0-851 GCF_011630105.1 Anneissia japonica
TCACACATACCTAGGTGATAACGCGCGCGTTTCAACACTCGCGTGCCCAGATCCGATAGGAACTATAACAAAACAGTCATCTTTTGTCCTTTTCACTCTGCTGAATAAGCTGCTGTGATCAAAAGCTCTTGAATACTGTTTGTTAAATTCATAATTTAATTCACACTATGATTAGGCGTGACTTCAATTACTTTCGCAACACTCTAGGCGAAAAGCCGAACACTCAAGGTACGGTGGTTAGGATAAGTAAAGTAGGCCTATAGTCAGAATTTAAAATACAAGTATGTTGCGTTCTTTTTAGACCCGATTAAGCCTAAGATGCCTAGGCCTAAATCATGTTGAATCAGCTACACTTAATATGTTAGGAAAAGTCTAAAAATACAAGTACTATAGATTTGAAATTCTAGTTCAGATATCATAGGCCTACCATTTGAATTAGGGATAGTCTAATCATTTTTAAAACAAATTATACATTTTAAGAGAGGATTAAGAAGACTATTATGATACATGCATGTATAATCTAGGCGATGGAAAATGATATAGGCTATACTTTTAGGTAGGGTTTTAACAGAGAGAAAAACTATTTTTTTAATTGTTAATATAGATTATCGAAGAATTTTAACCGTGGTAGCAGAAAATGGTAATATTGTGCATCCTCGTGGATATAATGTCAATGAAAAAACAAATACTACATCACAGGTAAAAGAGACCAAACGAGAATGGCGAAACTCGGGTAACGCACCACCAGAAAGAACAATCTACGTCACTCAGAATTTTCCGCTCAGAATTAGAAGACAAGTTTCATTGGGCGATAACACCCTTTTTGTAGAGAAAAGAAACGAAAGGGTCGT
>NW_022713410.1:0-1035 GCF_011630105.1 Anneissia japonica
ATGAACACGACATTACATACAAAATTCTACTTCTTTTGGATAATGCTCCGTCACACCCCCCCCCCTTCCCAAAAGAAGAACTCGTTTCTGAGGATGGGAACGTCTGGGTTGAGTATCTTCCCCCAAACACCACTAGCGTGATTCAACCTATGGACCAGGGGATCTTGGAACCCCTGAAACGACCTTATACACATCTAGATGGCGAACGATGAAGACATTCCAAATGTCATGAAGCAGCTGACAATCAAGGATTGCGTTGGTTGGATTTCCCAAGCATGGGAAGATGCAACGGAAGAAAACCTAAGTCGTAGATGGCGACAACTTCTGAAAGAAGAGCCGAACAACGACTCCGATCCTCATCAAAGAAACCATCATGAGGACGATGACTCGGCTGAATTCGATGTAATGTTTGAAGAACTCGGATACCAATCCGATGATAGCGAGTAGATGGGACCTGTTCAATGGCTGGCTGAAGACGCAGACGATCCAGGGTATCAGTGGCTAACGGATGATCAAATCATCAGTGGTGTGGAAACATCGCAGGAGCACGATTCATCTGATGATGAACAAGAAGTTAGTCACCTCCCAAGATTCAACGCATCAACAGCTTTTAACGCTGCTGACAACCTGCTGATGTTGCTGGAAGATAAGGGGATTTGGATTATATTCACCTAATGCAAGTGAGAAAATGGCGAGATGAAGCTGTCAAACAGAGGTTCAACAATTTAAGACAGAAGTCGATGACGAATTTTTTTTCCCGTGTGATGTGTACTGTACAGAAATGTACTGAAGATGGTGCAAAAAAAAAAAATTAAAAAGAAACGGCACCCCCCCCCCGCATAAAATAAAAAAAAAAAAAAATTAAGAAGGGATACTTTCAATTAGTATCCATCATTTATGAATAAAGACAGAATCGATATATCATCACAACTTGCACATTTTACATGCGTGCCGGTACATGTTCATTTGCAAAAACCGTCCATTGGTTTCATATTTGTTTGTTTTTGTTCATAAATATTTTGTTCATTACAAAAT
>NW_022713411.1:0-674 GCF_011630105.1 Anneissia japonica
TTTGTATGATACAAAAAGTAAAATGACTGTAAGATCTTACTGTTATGCTGCACTGATTTTCTAAGACTGTAAGAAAATCATTAATTTGTAAGAAATTATACCAAAACACGTGGTTGAATATTGAATCGTCCACAATTTTTTACGGTACTCTATTTATGGCAAATTATAAACAATCAAATGACACATTAATTTGTGATTGTGTGACATAGGCATAAGAAATTCATGGATGGTTAATGATTGCCTTTAAAGCATAAATTAAAGAAGGTTTGTTAATTTAGATGTTAATATTCGATCAACATATCTGCTGGTACACTTACAGGCAATTATGGATCTACTGTATGATATACATTAATGGTGGGGAAGATGCCTGACAAAGACCTGACAGTTTTCGGTGGATGCATGTGAATCTAGAAATTATGGGGAAACCCCCTTTTTTTGATGTGGTTAGATACTGTAGTGCCTTGAGACACTGGGAAATTTTGACCATTTTAGACTTCTCTGAGATGTTTTAAATGTACAGTATCATGCTCTAAAAATTTAAAAAAAAATATATATCTAAGGGTGTGTTTCTGCTGAATAATGCCAAAAACATGTGTTTTTTTTAAACATTTAAATTCCTTTGGAACGCGTTTCTAGAGAAAAGTGGGCGGAGCTTATAATGACGATCACCAATG
>NW_022713412.1:0-946 GCF_011630105.1 Anneissia japonica
TCAACCGTATTGAACCGTGAAGCGCAAGCTTTTGTTGAGTTTTCTCTGTAAGTACATTATTCTTATGGAAGTTTATAAGTGATTCTGACTGGTTCGAAGTTGACTTAGGCCTATGCAGTATTTGTCAGTTTGTTTGCAACATCTCAGACTAGGCCTAGGCCTAATCCTACATGGCCTACAAGGCCCTGGCTAGGCCTACCAAAACAAGAGGGAGGTCAGCGAGGAAACATTTTACTTCGTATTTATTGATTGTCCCAATGTTTCCTCAGGCTTTGTTAACTCAGGGAGTTAATGACACAAAACACAGATATACTGTAGGCCAAGATTAGGCCTAGTATATCAGTAATACTTATAATACTACTAAAGGCCTTACTCACCTAATAGCTAGAGGAGTGCTCTTCTAAACTATCCTAGGCCAATTAACAATAACAATATTAACTCAATTCAATCTTTCATCATAAAAAATACAATAAGGTAGATAAAATACATGTTAAAACAACATGATGAAATTTTGGTGCTTATTTGAACCTCATAGAGGCTATAGGCCTTGAGTCCATTGAAAAATATCATTTCTTTTCAAATACATAAAAATAGAAAAAAGGTTAACAAATGAAACAATGTGGCAAAATTGCACAGAAATGTAAGTAATTAATGATAAATTAAAAATAATTAAGATTTTAAAAATATGCAATGAAGTAAAACATGCACTTGAAAATTCTAAAAATTGTAAAATATATTGAAACCTCGTTTCTTAAAATACTTAGTAATAATTAATCAAGGTATTTTAAAAAATATACAATAATGTAAGATCAGTATTTAGAATTTGTAAAAATCGTCAAGTAATAATAAAATTATTACATTTTATTTTTTAATTTTCACTCTTTAGTCAATATTACCACTGAAATTTGAAAATCATGTATGTGGATTTAGTTCACAAGAACATGGT
>NW_022713413.1:0-2448 GCF_011630105.1 Anneissia japonica
GTATGTGTGCACTCGATGTATACAAGCATATTGCGCTATTTTTGGCCCAAAACATTGAAAATTAACAACTTTGACTTTGACTTTAAAAAAAAAATTTTGGTACTATTTTGTAGCCTCTTAGTTTTTACAGCCAGGCAAATAATTGCGTCGCATTTGTGGAAGTGCTTCTCAATTAGCGTAAAACGTATCGCACTTTTTGAGATACGATACTGGGTAAATTGAATGCTGCCACTGTGTGACAAAAGCTAATAAGGCCCTATAAAAAATATTATTAGTTTATCACCCTACCTAGGCTGGAAAATTAATGGAGGGAGGCTTTCTTTTTAAATTTTTTATTTTGCTAAAGCCAAATATCACCCTTGGGTTGTTTGCTAGTGCATTTATATTCAAAGTAAAACATGACTGACATAATACAAACAATATATATTTACTATTTAATTTTTTAAAAAGGGGAAAAAAAGGTTGTTTTTTTCAAAAACATTAAAAAAAAAATCATATTCTTCAAAAATATTTTTTTTCCCAGTACCATAGAAGACATTTGCGCAGGGATGATAAATTAACAATATTTTTTATTGGCGCCTAAATGTTAGAATTAGTCTCAAAAATGCTGTTGTCATTTCTTATAATTATTGTTCAAGTTATTTCAGAATAAGAATAGAGTGTTAATCATAGATCCTTATATAGTTACATAAAATTTGTCTACAATAAGGAATATTATATTAAAAGCATAAGCTGACCTTTCTTTAGCTGTTCAATGTGTTCCCACAGAATGTCTCCCATGAATGGGGGCGCCATTGAAAGGAAGTCTTGCTTTGAAAGACTAGCTAGCTTCTGTCCAGTGATACTGAAATTCTCTACAAGTACACCTTCCAGACAAAATTCCTTGATAGCCCAAAGCAACCAGGCAACTACATGGCATTCACTCCATTGTCCAGGGTCTAATATAATAACAAAACAGTTATTAATCTTTAAATAAAATGAGCAACTATAAATCACTCAAACTGTATACAGAAGTAACATTAACAACAATAGTAAAAAAAAAAATGTGTTTTAAGGACTATTTTTTTAAGACACTATCAATCAATGTTGTTTTTTAGGATAGCTGGTTTATGTACTAGTGTTAAGCTAAATGTTATTTTAAATTTATTTGCTTTATTTTGAGTACATTTAGCTTTCAAATAAAAATTAGAGGGAAATTAACAGATATATAAATAATACACTGAATTTTATTCCTTTGCATAGTCCCTTAAATTTGCTGGCTAATTAATTTAAGAATTTGGTAGTACACTGTAAATTAATTTGCAAATTAAATTAAATTGAAATTAGCATTCGGACTATTTTAAGATCATTTGAACAATACCTGAAGGTATGTTGAGTCTCAGTTGCTCTTTTTTAAAACTGCTGAAACTTTCTTTTAACCAGGCATTCATCAATGCATTTGTTCCTGGTGTAGGTGGTGGAATAGCAGGATGCAAATCTGTAAAAATAATAGATTTAAAACTAATATCAAACTATCTAGGCCTAAAGAGATGTAAGTATTGAACAAGCTGGATAATATGGGATCATGGATTTGGATCAAATTTACTCGGTGTAAACACCAAGGTTAGCACACAAAAGTCTAGAAGAAGACTTATTTCCAGTGGGGTCTGTACACCGGGAGACAATCCCCTACTCTTTTCTGAAGAGTGTACTGCGTTCTTTAATGTGCTCATGGGCCATCAATGCACACGGGACCAATGGCTTAAACGTCTCATCCAAAAGGCGGTGCGCTATTGTAACTTGTGTTTCAGGCCTCTAGCGATGGGAATTGAACCGGGGACCTAGAGATCTTTACAGCGCACACACAGTGGCTACCACCAGATTAGCCGACTGAGCTAAGCTGCTCTCTCTTTGAAAATCATAAAATAAAAAAAGATTTCATAGTGTACCCTGTATTACACCCTGCTGTTGGATGTGAAGGAACATTTTTTTTAATGTACAAATTCATGATAAATGATAATGTCCATACAAACAAAAAAGTATATATTGGTAAGGTAAGCTTAATGATGGAAATGTGAACTGTTGTTTATGAAGGAAATAATGGAACAAATAAAAATCGGACGACCCCACAAAAGAGAAAAAAAATGGATTTCACACACCCAATTAAGTCATTGCTGAACATAATCATAACTTAGAGAAAAAGTGATGTACATCGGAATGATTATCAGATATCTTTTTATGGAAAATTGATTGGGCAAATATAAGCAAACAAATTCTTTACAAAAAAATTATTATATTTACTCAGAATATTTTAACATCAAGTAATTTTCAGAAGGGTGAGGCAAACATTATTAATTGACTAATTATTATTAATTTCCTGTTGAAGGTTTTGAGGTCAGGAGGTAGGGTCAAATGTCATGACAACAAAATCATATTAGAGTATACACTGAGTAAGGAAGTTCAGATAAT
>NW_022713414.1:0-508 GCF_011630105.1 Anneissia japonica
ACGGTGGTTTAATCACTTATTGGTAGAAATTGTATAAAAAAAAATCTGATTTGACACGCAATACGATAAACATTTCTGGAAAGGTGCTATAGTGTTCCACAAAATTAATTTTATAAGTAGGCCTATACAAAAATGTTCAGGCATTATTTATCATCGGGTAATACAGATATAAATTACTGTTTTTAATGGATATTGCGAGTGTTTCTGATTTTAGACAGGATTTTAGCTTTACGTTTTTCTCTATCCTTTACTCCTATCATTTTTTCTTTCATTTAGGCTCCTCCAAGGAATAGAAATAATTAGCGGTGTTACAATGATCGTAATGATATAATAATTATAGCATTTAATATTACTATTATTGCCCTATTTATTAAGATTATTTTTGTTGTTATAAGTACTATTGTCATCAATCACTTACTTTACTCTTTACTTACTTATTTTATTTGGAGTATGTTTTACACTAAGTTATCTAAAACTTGTTAGTGGACCTACTGATTATTATCATCAA
>NW_022713415.1:0-705 GCF_011630105.1 Anneissia japonica
CGAACGAAAATGAAACGATTGCATACGCTAACATAGACATAAAATTTATTCAAGACAAATATTCCTGTGTCCTCTTCAGTGTTAACACTTATGAATGAGAAATACAGAACAGATCAAAATAAAAACTGTAGGAAATAAACAAAGATAATCCTAAGATAATGGGCACGCAATTAGTAATGAGAGGTGATTAACCAATAAACAGTCGGTAACATTTTAAAATAGTAGGCGGTCAAAAGGCCTATGACAACAACAGAGCGAGATAAACAAAATGTCAGCAATCAAAGCAGCTGAATGCAGCTGAACTCTAATCGTATAGTGTCAAAGGGCCTATGCAAATGATAGAGCCTATTATCATATAGTAATAATCAATAATACAATTACAATAGTTATTGTTATTATTATAATTATTATAATCATAGTAACTGTAATAATTATTATATTTATTATTATTATATAGTTATTATATGACCATATAAATCTTATTTACTGCAAGAATAACCACTTATGAGACCTACGGTAGGTCTTTGTTAATACCAATTTTGTGTGTGTTAAGCGTAAGAATCCACTGAAGTTCAGACAGCGTCTGTTAGAGACCTGAAACAATTAATACAAATTTATATATATATATATATATATATATATATATATAATTCTCGTAAGAATTTTGTAGGACGCGTTAAGAATGACAAAATATTCTCTGTATCT
>NW_022713416.1:0-1022 GCF_011630105.1 Anneissia japonica
CGAGTTGACTTGTGGCCGAGTTGACTGTGGCCGAGTTGACTTGTGGCCGAGTTGACCTGCACCCCCCAAAAACATCTTGATGTTATTGTTAGCTGTATGACTCCAGGCCCAGTTCTAGACTATAGCAAAATGGTGTGGTACTCTGTGTAAGTAATATAAAATAACACCCTTGGAAAGATATTTCTACGTTGTATACAAAAAAAATAGCACTTTTCTATCAGAAGTTTAAAAAAAACACCCCTGTTATAATAGACGATTTCTTGTTTACATAGGCCCTAGGCTATATTTTGTTGATAGCTCATGCCTCTTCCAAACAAACGAATATGTTATCATATCGCATTTGGCTTCTCTCACTTATTACTGTGAATACTAATTTTATGAATAAACCAAGTGTAAATTATTACGTTTTTATCATTGTCATAATTATCTTTTTCAGGCCAAATAAAATTAATTGCTAGTTTCACGCCCCCACCCTCATCAAATTTTGGAGCCTCATGAAAATTTACTATTTGCTATTTAAAAAAAAAAAAACATTCATCTGAAAGAATGATGTCAAGCCAAAGAAAAGGTAGGAACATTAATGGCAAATTCATTACAAAGTTTCATTTTACTTAACTTTTATTTTAAAAAAAACACCATATTTTTACTATTATATCAGCCTGTTTACCATTAGTATAGGATAGTAAATAGCAAATAGTAAATAGCCAACTTCACCAAAAAATAATTTAGAATGCCGGACGTGAAACTAACAATTAATTTTATTTGGCCTTATCATTTAGTGTGTGCCTTACATAAATAAGGTATTGGAATTATAGTAATTCCTATAGCAGGGTTATTGGAATGTTTTCAAAGTGGGGGCCCACTAGTAAGATGAATGTAAAATATGAATCAGGGGGGTCTGGGTTAAATTTAGGGGGGGGGTGTCAAAATGTTTCCCAAAAACCTAAAAATGGAAGAGGGGTTTGGGGGTCCTCGCCCGGGAAAATTTTGATTCCTACCTAGATGGCAGGAAATGAGCTTTC
>NW_022713417.1:0-1498 GCF_011630105.1 Anneissia japonica
GCCGCCAGAAGACACTACAGACCTGTAGCAAGTGTGGCCTTAATAATCATACCACTACAGACTGCTTTCACAGGACAGCTTTAAAATGTTTCAATCGTAACAGGAGTGACCACAAATCCTATAACTGCATCAGAGATATTTAGCAAAATAAACGCACTTCGACTCCGTGTGTCCACCATCACCCGCGCAATAAATAGGGATTTTACAGATAAATAAATAACAGATTTACCATACTTGATGAACAATGGTGTTTAGTAGAAGTTGAATCAACATCTAATAATGAAATGTAAAATATAGGCAAAAATAATTTAAAAGTTGATATAAAGGATGATACCTATGATGATAATTCTAATACTGATCAATCTGTAAATAATAACTCGCTTAATATTGTTACGTATAATGTACATCAAAGTAACGAAAATGTTGATGTAAATAATAATGATTATATTAATAACTATAAGTCTAATATTACCAATCCATCTGAAAATATACATAAAAAACGTCGTCATAGGCGGAGTAAAAAGACCTTGAACTTAAGTAAAAATGCTTGTAATAATGTAAAAATTGATTTCAATAATGTTAATAGGATAAAAAATAAACAATATGAGATTTCTAAACTCTTACATGATAATAATATTAAGATATTTGGAGTAGCTGAAACATTCCTCCAAGATGACAGTTTCTATGATATTCATGGTTATAGATGGATTGGCAAAACTAGACAAACTAAAGATGGTGGGGAAATTGGGATCTATATGTCAGAAGAAATTAAAATTCTTGAAGTTATAAAAATATAAAATTCTTGAAAATATAGACAAGAATAAAAAGGAAGATATCATAATTTAAAAAAATTGCACATGTTAGGGAGTTTTGATCAATTCCAACGAAATCAGAATTAATAACACCTGGGGACAAGGGGAAAATACCCATCTTTGGAAAATCTTTCCCACCCCTTGACAAATGCATCCTCTGAAAGTGCTTAAAATTCTCAAATTCTTTGCGCGCATTTCTTGTTACGGTAGGCCAGTTTCCTCTATAAATTGCACATTTTAGGGAGTTTTCATCAATTCTGACGAAATTAGAATTAAAAACACAAAAATATTTTGCATTTTTTAGGGCTTTTTAGGTTTATCCTTTCAAGTTATTTAAACACATAATAGTCCCAAACTCAAGAAAGACAAATTTAAGATAGATCATTTTAACATAAATGAAGGGCCTCAATGTGTATTGATGGTGAAAGAATATGTTTGTAATGATGAAAATGCTTATATTTAGTTTCAAACACACGTGTGTGTGGCCTATATTATAAATAAGATAAGTCATGTCGTGTTGTTTTCTAGTGGGGTAGGGTGTGCATGGTAAATTACTAACCGGGAAAATAAATACCCACTCTGACCCAAGACCCCTGTTACGCGCCTGGTGTTAGCGCCAATGTGTGCCCTTGTGCGGACAGAGGATGTGCCCCCCCCCCCTCTGAAGCTGGAAACCTTGTTTTTGC
>NW_022713418.1:0-184 GCF_011630105.1 Anneissia japonica
TAGGCACGGTGAGATAGCCTGAAAAAAAGACTATTCCATTGAGAGTTTGAAGTTTTTCGGAAAAGTACTCAAAATATGGCGGAGAGTCAAAAATTTGCACTTAAGTCCTCAATTCGGCGAGTTAAACACTTTTGTGCAAAAAGTGACAATGTTAAAAAGTTGAGACATTAATACATGATTTTAT
>NW_022713418.1:208-675 GCF_011630105.1 Anneissia japonica
GATTTTATTTGGAATTATAAAGGTGAAAAAATAAAAAGAAAAACGTTAATTGGTGATGTAAGTAAAGGTGGCATTAAAATGCCAGAGTTTGGTTTACATATTAAGGCATTAAATATCGCGTGGGTAAAACGACTATGACGAAGCAAAGTGGAAAATTATCCCAGAATACTTTTTTTTAGAAAGTAGGCACGGTAAAAGTAATGTTTAACATGACATGTTTGAATTTTACTGATATCAATGAACTTTGCAGCTGAATTGAAGTACAACCTCTTTACAGTGTACAGAGTTTAACAAATGTAACAGGAAACAGGTTGAAACATATGATGATATACTGAATGAGCAGCTATGGGGCAACCATGCAATACAACTAAAAAGCAAATCACTTTGTTACAGACACTGGAATACCAGTGGTATAATTTTAATTAAAGACATGGTTAACAAAAACAAATTTTTAAACTCAAATAACT
>NW_022713419.1:0-857 GCF_011630105.1 Anneissia japonica
ATAGCGCACCGTCTTTCGGATGAGACGTTTAAGCCGTTGGTCCCGTGTGCATTTATGGCCCATGTACACGTTAAAGAACGCAGTACACTCTTCTGAAAAGAGTAGGGGATTGTCTCCCGGTGTACTGTCCAATCACCACCAGAAGGACCCCACTGGAAATAAGTCTTCTTGTAGACTTTCATGGGCTATCCTTGGTGTTTACACCAAATAAATCCAATCCAATCCAAATGGTTAAATAGAATTGTTTATATTACAATTGAATGTCTCAGAAAAATCCGTCCTGCAGGCTAGGCATACACCGCCACTGCACACTATCAAATCATTTTATTTAGGGTTGGTTATTATGTTATGGGTTATTATCCTGAATTATCAAGATGTTGACTGTAAAGAAAGATTAAATAAATTGAATCTTCTTTTTTTTCTTTTTTTTTAAACATTTTTAAAGGGTGACCCTTCCAGCGTATCCTAGAAGGTCGGCTGATATACAGGGTACTCGTAAATAAATGAAATAATGTGATACTTTTATCAGCAAAGTCTCAATGAGGCTTTGGGAGTCTCTATAAGGCTTTGGGAGTCTCTATGAGTCTTTAGAGAGTCTGTGAGGCTTTAGGGAGTCTGTGAAGCTTTGGGAGTCTCTGTGAGGCTTTGGAAGTCTCTATGAGGCTTGGGGAGTCTCTGTGAGGCTTAGGCTTTGGGAGTCTCCATGAGGCTTGGGAAGTCTCTATGAGCTTTGGAGAGTCTGTGTGAGGCTTGGGGAGTCTGTGTGAGGCTTGGTGAGTCTGTGTGAGGCTTGGGGAGTCTGCGTGAGGCTTGGGGAGTCTGCGTGGGGCTTGGGGAGTCTGCGTGGGGCTTGGAGA
>NW_022713420.1:0-784 GCF_011630105.1 Anneissia japonica
GTACAGTAAGTCATTTATTAAGTGAGGGCAAACTCACCGAAACGCTGACACGTAACCAACCTAGTAGTTTTACCTCAAACAATATATTTTATACATAGTGTACGAATTTAAATTTAATGATTTTGTTATAGATACCTGACATGCAAACCTTCAAGAAATATTTCATTTCATTAAGACATTTTATTTGATGTAAATTATAAATGTTCTTAAATTTTAAAAAAATCTTTAAAAAACAATTAATATGCAGATAATCTATACATTGATGTTATGAAAAATCAATTCTTTTTTAAACTTGTATTCTTTTTCATATTACCAATTATAGACACTTAAGTCAATGTGTTGTTTTATGCCCGGGAAACTTGGCTAATAAATGATGTACTATAGCAACCATGGATAAAATACACTGACACTCAACACCATGTACTATACAGCATCAATCTGTTTTTGAATAAGAACAATTAAGTGGATTCTTAAATAGATCCATGTGCTGTATAAATATTAATGTCTACAGTTAACACACCTCTCAATAATGACCTTTCTACTCAGATATATTATGCACAAACCTAACATCACAGCCATCATAAAAATGATAAATAAATGATATCTTATTATCTGACTGACCTTGTGACCCAGATGTGCCTTCAGCTGCAAGTCTTGAGCCAACACTACTACTTCCTAATGGCCTATGAATATGAGGGGATCTACCAGATGACTGAAGTTGAGGACGTATAGGGCTGCTTAAGTCGATACCTGCAAATGGACTCTCTGTGACATTTCCACCTTG
>NW_022713421.1:0-882 GCF_011630105.1 Anneissia japonica
GGCCAAGTTTTTTTAGGCTTTTTCTAGCGTCTTCGTTTCCTTCTTTAATTTCTGATGCTGCATGAAATAAGAGCCAGCCCATTTCTCTTTCAGATTTTGACATGTATGACACAACATAGGCAATACATGCATAGACATTTGTTATATACTGAATGTCCATATTGGCATTCCAGGCTCTGAGCAAGGAAGGGTTATATTGATTCACCCAAACGTCTTCAGGGTTCCTCATAATAATAATCTTTTGCTCGGATATTATGAGATTGTTTGCATCCTCAAATGCCTCCTGTGTTATGTCTAGACTTTGAAAAAGTTCTCTTGCATTTTGATACTTTTTTTCACCCATCAGTGCATCTTTTACTGAGGTTAATAAACATTTTGCTTTTTCAAAGGCATCATCATCATTTTCATCCACTGCAGCTGGTCTTACAATAAATGTTTGTTCCGAAGGTTGTCTAGGAAAATTAAATCTACAATTTGTTCCTTTCTTCTTACAAGACTTTGAATGTTTTTTACTGTGAATCTGCACACTTGTAACAATTTCATGCAGTTCGGGATCTTCAATTTGTGATGGCACAACACAAGAGATATACTTATTAATGAAACTGATTATTTTCTCATCTTCATCCTCATCAAGAACAGGGGCATCTTGAATCCACACTAACATATGGACATGTGGGCTTCCTCTCATCTGAAATTCAATTCTATAAAAATAATCTATGACTTTACCAATAGGCTGTGCTTCAGACAATATTACATTTCTCAAAAAAGTATGAAAGCGTTTGTCAAACATTCTGGCAACTGTCACTGGATTAGATTATAGCAAATTACATTTATCTGCCCATTCCAATTCATCTATTTTTCTTTGGTCTCCTGTCTGACTTA
>NW_022713422.1:0-820 GCF_011630105.1 Anneissia japonica
GAGTATACATGTTAGCGAGTAAGCAAAAATAACCGGGATTCGAACGCAGAATCTTCTGTTGTCTATGCAGACGCCAGTTGGCTTACTGAGGCTTACGTTGGAAGTTCGCAGAATACCAAAGCAAATGCATTTATTCGTATTGTCGATTGTATAACTTTCTTCTTTTTTAGGAATCGGATACGCATCGGCTAAGATATTCGCAAGCAAAGGCGCAGAGGTTATTGTGACATGCAGAACCCGGATCAAAGCCCGATTGGTAAGCGTCTTCGACCTTAATTCTTTATCCAGGAAAGGGGTGGGCCTCAGCCCCATCGGCCTAAAGTAAGCTGTAAAATAGCTATGTTGAACGTAAACAAAATTGTACCCAATTAACTTTTCCATAATGATTTTGGTGATGGAGGAGGGGAACTAGGCAAATTGTATACTCATTTATAAAAAAAAAAAAAAAAAATTATTATGTTTTATCCACCACAATCCCAACCACAATGCACGTGGGTGTTTGATAGATTCACGCGAAATTACCATTCTTAATCTTCGTAATAAATAGGCATTAACATTAGAGTTTTTTTTTATGGAATTGACCCTACGGAAGCTTAAGATGACCTTTTGAGTGAAACTGAAAAAAAAAAACACTTTTTAAGACGTCTTTCCGAGATAATTTATTTTGGAAAGACGGAATTCCAAGATAAATTATTTGGAAAGACAGAATACCAAGATAAATTATCTTGGAAGACGTTTTTCCAAGATAAATTATCTTGGAAAGACGGAATTCCAAGATAAATTATCTTGGAAAGACCGAATTCCAAGATAAATTATCTTT
>NW_022713423.1:0-174 GCF_011630105.1 Anneissia japonica
AGCGATATTCACATATACGTTGTTTTGCTTTAATGAACATCAGTAACGAGTTTGTTTTTTTTTTTTGCCAAACTCCATCGGCTCAAAAACAGTTTTTGAATACCAGAAGAGTCAAAACAAAGTATGTTCATCGTTGATACGTTGTAACGTGACTCTGCAGAACGTAAGCACGAC
>NW_022713423.1:198-551 GCF_011630105.1 Anneissia japonica
AGTTTACACGGAAAACGGAGTACCATCAATTGTATATAACATCGACACCAACATCATCTTATCCTTCAAACTAATCATGAAATTGGAAAGTCTCGCTCACACACGTAAAGCATTTGTTAACGAGCTAAATTGTCTGTGATTGTGTTTGACAAAGATAAACGAAAGGGGAAAACAATTTTTTGTTTCTTTCATTTTATTAACTTTAAATCTTTGAAAGGCGCTGTTATCTGTTCGACGACGGCGGCCGTCTTAGCAGGATCACCACGAGCAGGTTAACAGCTTGATCATGTCCCTGTCCGATTTTAAGACACCCTCGCATAGGATGTCGGATCCTATCGCATTAGGATTCCGTT
>NW_022713424.1:0-1612 GCF_011630105.1 Anneissia japonica
GTAAAGGGTCAAATTCAAAATTACCATACGATTCATGAAAACCCAACTCGAACATTTTTGAAATGGTACTAGAAACAATAATTGGCCTGTAGTTTTTAAGCTGTGATGGATCAATGTTTGGTTTTTTTAAGAATAGGTATGAGGTTACCTTCATGAAATTTAATGGGAACAATGCCCAATTGTAAACAAAAATTAAAAATACTAGCCAACACATCAGGTAATTTAGAGTTGATACTATGTTTCAAATGGTTTGCGGAAATTCGGTCAGGCCCTTGGACTGATTTTGTATTAAGTAATGTAATTAGCTTTTAAATTGAGAATTTGTCAAAATTTGAACTGACGAAAACAGCCTGCTTTAAGGTCTGGGCTTTACACTTAATAAATTCTGTGGCCTGTTCAATTTTTTCCGACTTAAATTCGTTAACATCGAATTTGGTTTCATAGAAATCAGCTACATTCGAAAAATAATGGTTTTGGCCTGTTGTTTTTTTGTTTTTGTTTGTTTGTTTGTTTTTTTTTTTTTGGATAGGCAAGTTAGATGACAAAACAATTAAACCACATGTAAATCATGATGGTGCAATGATTTTGGTTCTATACACCACTCTGTTATTGTGGTTTACTTTACTTTTTTTCCCTTTTTTTTTTAGTTATTTTTAGATAGTCTGTTCTTTTTTCAGTTCTTTGAATCTCTTTCGTTATTCCGCTATTTCAGTACGTTCACCTTGCATTTTCTGGGTGACGCTTACAGACCTAGTTTATTTTTGCCTTTTTAATCAACCTAGTATTATTATCATAATTATCATCATTATCATAATTATTAATGATTTATTATTTCGTTTTTTGTTAAAGGAATAGCCGGTCCATTATTATTCGACTCTTCTCCTCTGCTATCCTCTTTACGGGAATTATTACAATAATGCTTGTATATATCACAAGTTCAAATCTAAAACTAGCTGCACACTTCACTTCTAAATGCTACCATGTGTAAGTATACAAAATTATATACACATTCATACACATAATTATAATTTTCAAGTCCCCTGTCTTTTAATGGATGTGCCACGTATGACAGTGATTAAGTTCACAGATTGGCATATCCTTGGCGCTCGTGAATAAATAAATGAAAGGAAAAAGATAATATTTTTTTTAATTTTACCATTTTGCAAAATGGTACAACCCAAAAGTACAAGGTACACTTTTTAAGTTATTATATGACTACCTGAATGTGCTATTGTAAATTGACGCCATTTCAGTGATTTTTATGCTGCTATGTCAATATGTTCTTGAATAAAGCAGAAGTTTGAAACAGCGAAAATAAAATAAGAATTAAAATCTGTGTTACCAATATACTACAAAATCATACAAAAAATTAAATTTATACGGTTTTACTATTGAATAAAGCCAGTGAAATTATTTGATTATAAAATTAGTTGAATGATTTTTACTCTATTAATAGACGAGGACATATTTTGACCCATATTAAACCCTATTAAGATGACACTACTTTTATGTCCTATCACCAAAATTGAAAAAGACTCAATAACCAATTTGTTACAAACTAATTTAATTTTATTGTAGCTTGTTCTCAGGTCAATCGGTTAAAGATTGTGAA
>NW_022713425.1:0-1622 GCF_011630105.1 Anneissia japonica
AAAAACAATACAACAGATCGTATTTTCATCATAGGCAAAGCCTATATTTAATCCAATGTATTATTGCCTTAACGGCCCCAACAAGACATGTTTCGGCAGTCTACTACCGTGAGAGCTGCGGCTCCCCCTCCCCACTTTCGAATTCATGGATCCTGTTGATTTATTATAATTATTGCTGGGGCCTACTACCATTATTTATGATGTGTCTAATACAATTGTCACTTTATCCTCTCAAAACTGTCCTTAAAACTTTCAGAGTGTGCTACTTCACAGGGGCGGGGGGGGGTTGTCCCCCGCCGGGGTCATACGTATCTCGCATATCGGCTCCCCCCTTTCAAAATCCTGGCTACGTCCTGTCTACTACCATCGTCAGTTATCTTATTGCACGCAGGCAATCATTAGTATAGGGGAGTCAAAAATTGAATGTTTTGCATGCTAAAAAAATTGTGGAATGGACCGTAACAATACTACAAAACAAGATATAAATAAAGATTATCATTCAAATAAACTTAACATCAAACCAGAATATTTTCCATCCTTAGAATGGGCATTGGATGCCTAGTGCATGTGTTACTTCGTATAAATAAAATCTTGTCAATTTTGACTATTTTAATCATGGAGATTTCTTGTTTTGTGTATTTCGATATAAGATTCTAATCTATTCTATTACACCCTGATTCGTAAGTTGGTAACATCTATTAATAGTATTCTATTTTGTGCATCCAATAGAAAGCTCAATAAAAAAAAGAAAAAAAAGAACCGAAACCGAGGGGCGCCCTGTACGTCTGGACTAAGTATAGAAAACTTGCATTATAAAAGGAGAAGGGCGCCGCGTACGTCTGGACCAATTTCCGCCTCATTTTTGGATATACATTTTTGCTATGCGCTATGGGAGTGCTCTACCTTGTATTTCTAGTATCTTTGATAATAGTTATAGAAAGAAGAATTGGTGCTGGTCTTCCAAAGTTGATCACAGTGCTTTACACAAAACATAGCAGAGAGGGAAACCTTGTAGCAAAATGATTTTTATTCTTTTATCATGATTTTATGATTATTTCTATTCTGTTTTTGTCTAATCTCAATTTCATTATAGACCTATGTCTAAAATGAGGTCATGTAAAACAAAGTAAAGAGTCAACTGCCACCAGAAGGGAATACTGTATAACATTTTACAAACAAATTTTTAACAAATGTCATAGACGACTACGTTGATGGAGTGCTTAGAAGTATAGACACTGGTCTAGTCTATAGTTGCTAAATCAGTGGCAGATCCAGAAAACTGTTGCCGCGGTGGCTTGAGTGTCCCCGGAGGGGAGGCTGATGACTCTGACGAGAAAAAAAAGCCTTGCATATTGTAGTGGTCCAGTGTTGTCCCTGCCAAAAGCTTTGGAAATTTAAGCATCTTAATCTCTTATCTTATTTAATGATTTCACAAGGCCTCAGTGGGCTGCTGCCGAGGAGAGGGCAAGTTCCCCTCTTACCATCACTGGGTCCACTGCTGTAAATACATTCTACATTATCTTAATTGTTTTAAATTGGCACTTTTTATTGCTGTAATTTTCGATTTGCTATAGATTTTGAATGAAAGTCCTATAAGTTAACATTACTATTAGGGCCAACCT
>NW_022713426.1:0-3467 GCF_011630105.1 Anneissia japonica
ACCTTTGCGATAGTCCATTTTCCTCGTACAGAATTTGGATTGGCTAGCATGACAATGTCACCTACACGTACATTTCTTCTCTGTACATTCCATTTTCGTCTAGGTACTAGTAAGGGAAAAACGTCTCTGTTCCAGACTTTCCAAAAGTCATTAACTAACCTTTGCACATATTCAACACGTTTCTGCGGGTTTTTAGTTTTCCTGAAGGGGCCTTGTGGCACATGACTGGATGACCTTCCAAGCAAGATGTCATTCGGGCTGATGTATGATCCATCATCAGGGTCGTTAGGTTTTCTTCCTATCGGTCTTGAGTTGACTAAATTAGCTACTTCCTGCAAGTAAGTGTACAGCTCGAATGGGGTCAGCAGTTGATCACCTATGGATTTTTTCAATGCGTGCTTACAACTCTTTACAAGAGATTCTGCGCAGCCATTGTGATGTGGTGCCAAAGGGGTTGTAAATTTCCAGGTGACTTTCTTTTCGGCACAGTATTCAGTTAGCTTTTCTTTATCCCACCCGGCTATCATCATTCTCAGCTCACGTTCAGCTCCCACAAATTGTGTGCCGTTGTCGCTCTGTATGAGGTTTGGCTGTCCTCTGATAGCATAGAAACGTCTTAGAACCTGGATAAACTCTTGAGTTGAACAGTCAACCGCTAGCTCTAAATGTACTGCTCGAGTAACTAAACACGTAAATATCACTCCATAATGTTTAGTGGTCTTGTTTCTTCCTACTCTTACATGGTAAGGTCCGAAATAATCGCATGCAGTATACAGGAATGGAGGGGAAAAGGGTGTCATACGTTCCAATGGAAGTCCTGCCATTATCTGTGTCTCGGTCCTGTGAGCAAATGCTCTACACTTCGTACATCGGAATTTAACAGTCTTGGCAAGTGTGGTACCATTAATCACCCAAAACCTCTGTCTTACTTTGGCAGCAGTTGTAGCAACGCCATAGTGTCCGGTCTCATGTACATGTCTTGTTATCAAGTAGGAGATATGATGGGACCTTGGGAGAAGAACAGGATATGCCTGATCATATGATAATCTTCGATTTCCAGTGCGTCCACCAACATAGATTACACCGCTCATCTTGAAGGGGCTGAGTGTCTTGTATTCTTTAAGTGTCTCCAGGGATTTCTGTGCCTCCACTATCCAATATCGCTCCGCAACCATCAATTCATGGACTGAGAGTGGACCATCATCCACACAGCATTTTGCTCTAGCATTGGTTAAGAATCTAAAGACATAAGCCGTAACTCTGACTAGTCTTCTCCAACTTGAATATTTATTTTCATCGATTGACTTTTCATGGTTTTGGACCACCAGCACAGTTCTGACCTTTCTCTTCTCCAAATCTACATCAGATTCTTTTGCCTTTGGAATAGATCTTGGCCATTCATCTTCTGGTAACTTGAGAAATGACGGGCCTTCTTTCCAGACTCCATCTAACTCACTTACACACACACCTCTAGATATTTTGTCAGCGATGTTGTGTTGACCTGGGATGTGTCGCCAGTCCGACGGGTCTGTGCTACCTTGAATTTGAGCCACCCTGTTTGAGACAAATGGCTTATATTGGCGCGATTGCCCTCTAATCCATGATAGTGCGATGATAGAATCCGATAAGAATATAACCTTCTCAAACTTCACCGACATTTCTTTAACTATAGTAGTGTAGAGTCTTGTGGCTAATACTGCTGCCTGCAGTTCCAGTCTTGGAATTGTTAACACTTTGAGAGGTGCAACGCGAGACTTCGCTGTCAGAAACTTTACACAAACTGAACCATCACACATCTCCAACCGTGTATAGCCCACAGCTCCGAAAGCAGTCTCGGAGGCATCACAGAATATAACTAATTGTAATGTCTTGGCATTCGGGTCAGGAATCAAACACCTTACAAACGAAACGCCATCCAAACCTTTCATCTCATTAAAAAAGTTAAGCCAGTTAGTTGTCTCCTCAGCATTAAGTCCATCATCCCAGCCAATTCCAGTAGACCACAGTCGCTGAATCATAATCTTTGCACGGATCAAAAAGGCTCCTGCAAATCCGATGGGATCAAAGATTTTGGAAATCGCGCTTAAGACTATTCGTTTTGTTAGTTTACTTGGTTTGTCATCCTGTTGTACCTTGTATTTGAGAACATCCCTTTCAGGCTCCCAGACAACTCCAAGTACCTTCTGTTCGTCATTTCCAGTCAACACACCTTGTTCACCAAAGTCTTGATTTCGGTTAAGCTTAGCATTCGACACCCACTTCTTGACTTTAAATCCAGCTGTTGACAGAACTTGGTCAATGTCCTCTGTAATCTTGACAGCAGAATGTTCACTTTGTACAGACGTGCAAATGTCGTCCATGTACGTGTCGCTTTGTAGTACCTTTGCCGCTTCAGGGTAGTCATGTTCATTTTCCTTCGCTGTTTTCAAAAGAGCTGTAATTGCCATGGCTGGTGCAGGTTTATCACCTGGTGTAACAATGGTGAGTACATATGTATCAGGAGTTCTCTGTTCAAAGTTTCTCCACAAAAACCGGTGCACATGCATATCTTGTAGTGGAATCTTCACCTGGTAAAACATCTTGCTGATGTCACCTGCAATAGCCACCCTGTGTTCTCTAAACCTCATGATGACTCCCATTAGATTATTCAGTAGGTCAGGTCCCTTGTGAAAGTGATCATTTAACGACACACCGTTGCACACACTCGAGGAGTTGAAGACTATCCTTATAGGTGTACTTGCATTTTCCGGTCTAATAACAGCATGGTGTGGGATAAAATGAACAGGTCCATGGTATTCAGTTTTATCTTTGTTGGTGAGTTTCTTCGCAAATCCACGCTCTACCAGATCTCCAATAGCCTTGTTGTATTGTTCTGCTGCATTTGGTGTCTTCTTTAGTCGCTTTTCTAAGCAACATAATTTGGCATAACACTGGCTTTCATTGTTTGGTAGACTTTCTGGTGGTTTAATCCAAGGGTATGGCATGACCCATCGTCCATCTTCGCCTTTCTCACATGAGTCCCACATCTCAGCAAATCGTTTGTTGTCGTCCGGACTGAGTGAAACGTCCTTTCTTGTACATTCACATTCTGTTATCTTTACCCCCATCTCTTCTGTAGACCAAAATTTTGACATGTCGACAGGCTGAGCTAATTTTACTAGAAGCACTGGATTCTGTTGTTGACTCGTGGCCTTATCAGTGTTAGTACCGAACAATACCCATCCTAATGGGGACTTTCTTGTAATGTAGTTGCCCATGTCAACACATCTCCCAGCATGCATCTTGGGGTAGTTGATACCTATTAAGATGTCGACCGTTCCACTTCCCCTGTCAATGGATTCACCCAGTTTCTCTTCAACCTTTAACTTTAAATTCTCACTAATCTTTGGCACATCAGTTATGCTTGGTACTCCAACAGCACTAAAGTTGTGTGGAGTTCCTTCTTTGGATGTAACAGTAACATTGTA
>NW_022713427.1:0-1173 GCF_011630105.1 Anneissia japonica
CCGCGAGTCAAGCCAGGCTTGAGACGCTAGTGTGACCGTAGCCAGAATCAGAATGAAACTTTTGGAAAAGTTTAAACCAAATTACAAGAAATTAAAAATTTTTGAAGATCCAATTTCAGTAGGGTGTAAATTTGAGGGCCATCTACATTTTCTAATATCCCAGACCTAAATATTTAAATTGACCTATAAATGGACCTAAATGAAACAGTCCAATATCATTTGTCATAGTCCAATAAAGCAAAGATTAAATTTTTGTTACAATCCAGAGTGGATATGAGGACGATTCAAAAGAAACGTCCTAGAACAGATATATTAAAAACTGATCAACTGTTCTGATTAAAACTTTTTAGAAAGTAACAAAGTTGCAAAAAATAAATTATGAAATTTTGGTGACAATCCTAATTCAGGTGTGAATTTTAGAGTAAATTATAAGTGTAACGCCCCGCAGTCTAAATACAGTAATTTGCCATGGATTAGTAAAGAAATCACTAAAATTTGTAGAACGTCTGGAGTACAATATGGCGTGCATTTCGATACTTGGAGTATACATTTTACTATCCGAATGTGGAGAACGGGCCAATACATCTCTTTGTTCAACCAAATAATGAATTACAGCTAAGTGTAAAAGTGATTCATTTCTCCATTTTACTTACCAGGCAATGACCCTTTTGCATTTTCCGAGTCATCATGTATGTAGCTGTTAAAATAATTTGTAACATACATAGTGTCGACAGCAGACCACCTCGTAAATGAACGGCCTGTAAATGTATAAAAAAAAAAACACACCTCAGTTTCTATACACAGAACAGTGGGCCAGGGCGAAATCAAAGTGTGCCAAAAGTCCATTTTGGTGACTATGGCTTTTACACTTTTTTTCACATGATTGAAGATGACTATACCCTGGTGAATCTATCCTGAAAATATTTTACATTTAAACGTATTTTAAGGGTAGTATTTTTCAACAAATGTCGGAAATTTCTCTATAAATATTTCAAATGCTATAATTTACTACATTATATCAAACCACGTTTTTTTTCTTACAGACAATTCGGAATTACTTCAAAATGTACACGTTTCTTGTATATAAATTGGGGAACACAAATATATATTTTGGTTTACATTTGAAGTTTGCATCAATAATAAATCGTTGTTTAAACAACAGAAAAAATATTT
>NW_022713428.1:0-540 GCF_011630105.1 Anneissia japonica
ATATCATCTGGTGAAAATTTCACCAGTTTCTGGTGAAATTTCACCAGGATGTTTTTAGAGTGTATGGCTGGGTAAATAATAGCACAATGGAGAGAGGTTCGTCTATACAGTAATAATATATAATAGTTTAGAATTTGTTGTTGTTTGCTACGAAGTCCTGCACATTGTAAATATTTTGTGTAAACTTAGACCAGTCATAGACCATACCAATAGCTGTCTCTTATACACATCTAGATGTGTATAAGAGACAGCATTTATATAGCGCCGGTATCCGCCAAATATGACGCTCATGGCGCTTCTGAACGCCATCTAGACCAAAGGGTACGTAATTGAGAAGGTCGACTGCAGTCGACCTTCCCAACTACGAACTTCTCAATTACGAACCTTCTATTTTACGAACGGTGTTTGGCAGATGACGTCATCATGCGGTCGTAAAACGATTTTAGGTAACTTTTTGAAGCTATTATCCATGTTAATTTTGAGTGCTTTTGTTCATTTATTCTATTGCATAGCAATTGTGTTTTACGAGTCTTTATTTTA
>NW_022713429.1:0-551 GCF_011630105.1 Anneissia japonica
GATTCTAATATTTTGAAATTAATTGACATTGGTTGTATATACTTTAAGCATATGTGTACTGTACGTCCATCGGGATGTCCATATGCACTGTCTAAATAACATCATTTAAACCCAAATAACTATTATTATTCTAGCTCTCGTATGTTCTTTCTTACCAGGGATGGGGTCAGGATTTACCCGAGGGGGGTCCAATGTTCGGGGGAGGATGCCCCGACAAGGGGGAAGATTTCCTTGAAAAGAGCAAAGTAGGCATGATCGAGCATCGCTTAAAATCTTCCGAAAGTGGCCTAGAGGGGAGGGGGCAAGCCCCCGAAAATTTTTGACAATTTATGGATTTCAAAGGCTTATTTACAAAATACATATAATTTTTCTTTTCTCCCCAACGAATTATGGTTTTTCTACCCGACGAAGGGGGGGGGAGGGGCGCAGCTATCTCCGAAGGGGGCCCTGGCGCCATCCCTGTTCCTTACTATTGAAACTGCATTATAGACCGTGGGTTGAGGATCGAAAACGTTCAATTCTGTGACCCAGCAATCCGGGCTACCTGGCTT
>NW_022713430.1:0-1557 GCF_011630105.1 Anneissia japonica
AGATCGAAGTTCGCGTTTCAGAGTTCGAGACGACGAAGGTGTGGATAATGGCGACGTTCGACAGCTGGAAGCCGAACGGGGTCGTCGATCTTTACGACGCGGCCGATTCAAGACTGGTGCGTGCTCTGATCAAGTTCATGAACGTGGACAGAGATCGAGATTTCGTGGACGCGCTCTCGTACGACGAGCGCGTCGCCTGCTTGGACATGGCAGAGCGGACGGGTTGCAAGGATGCGATCTGCGTGTTCGTTTCGGCCGTGTACGAACTATCAGCGAACGATCTGCTAAGAGCGAGGAGAACCGCAGTACGCATCTGTTCCCCGACCCTGATGAATGCCGTCGATTCGGCCGTGTGCAGGACGTTCGGCAAGCTGATGCTTCATCAGCAGGAGCTTCGATGGCACGAGCTGGCCACGTGGCTCGATACGTCCAGACACGACGATCCGGTGGAAGGTCCGAAGATCGAAAACGTTTACTACGCGTCCGAAGGATACCTGCTGCAACTGGTCCGGAAGTGGCTGACCTCCAATCCCGGCGAAAGCAAGAGGGACAAGCACGCGCTGGTCGGTCTGATTCGACCGAGTTTGCTGAACGATCCGGACGTGCTGCTGAGCGTCCACCGCAAGCTCTTTCATCTGTCGTCCATCGACCAGCTCTTCAAGGACGCGACCGAATACGCCAAGTCCGTTTTCCGGCACCACTCGATGAACGAGAACGACGCGCTCGGCGTCCGTCAGAGCGTTCCGCAGACGGCGACCTTCGGCACTTCTCCTGCGTGCCGTCCGCCGAAACCTTCCGTTCGTCCATTCGTGCACGTCCAGAACTCCTCCATGATCGCTTCTTTTCACCGAACGGCGGTCGCGAGGAACCTCGCGTACATGATTTGTCCGGACGGGAGCCTCGAATACGGTTGCTCGATGCGCCTGCTCCGCTACAATCCGATCAACGGCACGTTCGTCAGATTGTCGGATTCGCTGGTGCCGCGAACGAACGAGTCGGTGTCATTGTGCCGGATCGACGAACACGTCCTACTGCTGAGCGGCGGAGGCCCTAAGGAACTGGAAACGTACGATCTGTCGAACGAGAGACAAGGCGGCGGCGTCTGGAAGGTGGACGCGAACTTCGAGGAGGTCGGCTTCGATTCCCACGTCGCGCACGCCGCCTGCCGGCACCACTCCGACCAGTGTCTGTGGTACGTCGACGGACACGGAGATCACCTTCTGATCGTGATGAGACGTGCGAGCGGCGGATTAGCGGGTAGGAGGACGCACGGAGAATGAAAGGTGATCCTCAGACATCCGATCGCCGTCCCAGAAGAGCACAGACAGAAGGACAGCGAGCGTCTAACTTTGCATTCTTTTCCCGAAAGCGACGCGGTCGTCGCCGTCCACGGCAACGTCGTCACGACCGTTCACGTTCCGTTCGGCTCCTTCAACTCCACGTCGATCCCTTCGCACCCGACGCCTGGAGATTGGGTGTCCGAGACGAAGTTCGCCGACGGCGATTTCGTGTACAGGATCGGTCTCAACGGGATAGTCGACAGGGTCGTCTTCTCAC
>NW_022713431.1:0-896 GCF_011630105.1 Anneissia japonica
GCAGTCAGACCATAAAAAAATATAAAAATAGGTCCACACCAAGCCAACATATATGTCCATTTCCGGCCATCCAAAGATTGCTATTCTTAAAAAAATCTCATTGTTGGGAGGGGGAATCCCGTCCCCCAGCTCTGGCCTACAAGCCACCACTGGCCATTGATGTTTTACTACTGCATGAGAGTGAAACAAGAAAAACATGATGTTTGATGGTTTTAATTTGGGGTTCCTATCAGCTAGTTAATCAACATACTCCAACAATTAGTCCTGTGATACTCTCACCTGTGTTCAGACATTCCAGGTCAAGCAAGGTCACCATTCAAAGTAACTTTCCCATGAGCTAACTTTTTATAGTAACATCCTAACTATCCACAGCTGAGCAGGTGTTTCCTTGCATTTGATACATGTGCTTTTATCATAGGCAATCATGCATTGAAAAGCTGAGGATGTTTGTATTTCATCAGGCATGAGATAATTAATGTGGACTCAAATTAATTATGACATTAATTTATGTGAATGTCCCTTTAATACTTACGTAGCCATTATTAATGCATTTTAGTAATTGATTTAGAACAAAATTGTGCTTTATGTGAATATCCCTTTAATATTACATAGCTTACATACAGTAGCTATGGTGAAGTATATTAATATGTATTTGTGTTACCGTATGTGTGAATGCCTCTTTATCAGTTACTACTGCTTCTGCTCCAGTAACATAGATTAATGATTGATTCCCATTGGGGCTAGAACTCATGAGTAAATATCACTTTTAACATGCTCTTTGCATCTATATATACAGTAGTGACAACATTTAGTATCATGTTCAAAATATATTACTTATTCTTATATCATTGAGAGATAAAAAAATAAACTAGGCCTAGGCTAGGCCTGCCTGTATG
>NW_022713432.1:0-836 GCF_011630105.1 Anneissia japonica
AAGTGGTTTCATATTTTTCACAGCACACTGTTTTACTGTTATCGATCTGGGTTTTTTTTTTTTTTTTTTTTTTTTTTTTTTTTTTTGCTTTTAACTATACTAATATAATAATTATGACATGTATTACGTCATATGTCTAAAATGCAGTCCTAAGTTGTCAAATTATTCGGGCATATGTCGGAAGGTAACACTAGTTCATCGTCTTTTTCCTTGAAAGAATCCGTGTTTCGACACTAAAAAATGAAAGTAAGAAGAAAAAGAAAACACTGTTAATGCACATAATCATTATAATTTTGAAGGAAATAATGGATAATATTTATAACGTTTCTATGTTTTTTTGTTTTCTTTTCATTTTTGGCAGTAATTTCTTCATAAGTTAGTCACCTTGTTTTATATAATAGGTCACAATGTATTTTTTAATCAAACTGCTGGTTTCCGAGTGATAATGTTCTTATTCCCATGCAGACCGACACTTATTATATCGATTACTGTCTGATATGTCTTTTGGCATGGCAGGATCCAGAAATGTCCAAAAGAGGGTGCCGAATGCGGCTGATCGGGACACAGTACCCTAGGGCCGTTTTTCTGTTTCTTTTATTTTTATTTTTATTTTAAAAAGCGGGGGAGGGGGTTGGTGGCAGGGCGGCGGGGCTAAACTCTCCCTGTTTTCATCTCGTGTGCAAAAAGCTCAAAGTTGTTCGTTAGGGTTTATCTATAGTGTCATCTGAGCAATTGCTTATTAAAGTATTCATTTTAACATCATATCCAACCCCCTCCGGATCATGGCTTTAAATTTAGGCTGTTTTTTTTCAGAAATGAAGTAACATGCGATGAGT
>NW_022713433.1:0-1889 GCF_011630105.1 Anneissia japonica
GTCAGTGTTGCAGGATGCTTCTCACGAGCAAAACAACTCCACTCCCTAAATCTCATATTGAGATTTAGTTTGTGTAAAGCATCGTATTGTATTTTATGTTTGTCTTGTGTAAGGGAATGTCACCTACAAGTAGGACAGTGATATATTTGCTACTGACAATCCTTGGCACATGTATTTTGTGCCTAAATAAAATAATAAAATAAACATACAAGTATAAAGCTATATAATTGATTATTATTGTTATTGTTATTATTATTATTAAAAATATTAAATTAATAATAATAATTATTATATGACTTTTCCTCTTAAGTAGATTCTCCATTTTAAAAATGTGTTACCCTTTTTTGTTCCCTTTTAATATTTTTCATTATCTTAAAATATTGTAGGCCTTCTATAATTTTAAAATTTTCTGTGCTTTTTGATGGAATTTTGATGTTGATTTTTTCCCCTTTTTTTCCCCCCTTGGCCAATTTTTATGGGTTTTTCTTGGAATTGTTCTTTTTGCGAGCATTGTAATTTCTTTGTTGATTTCATCTGGCGGCAATATATTTTATCTTTTATCTTGTACCTTAAACATATTGTTTCAATTTCTTCACTGATTTTACTCTTACCTTGATTCTGACTTTCGTTAATTGTACAGGTGTTCCTCTACCAAAGAACATGTTCACCTGGGTTTTCTCGGAAATGTAAGCTGGGATAAAATGATAAGAGGAAGCAGTGTTATATAGAAAATATCGTAAGACGCATTGCATTGCGCAATGTGTGGTCAAATCAACAATTTGTTTTTTCTCCTCAAATGCTTAGGAGTGCATTAAAAGCACCTTCTGTCCAGCCCATTGTTTTGTTAATATAAGCCTATTCCTACAAGGCCCACACCACCTACCCCTATGCCCTACTAGCGAACGCAAATACCACATACATCTGATCGTATAACAAAGAAAACAGAACATTGTTTCCGTCATAACAAATAAAATTATCTGCTGTAGTTTGCTTTATTTTTGCAGTAGAGCAGCAAGTTACAAACGAACATGCTATAATTTTATGTGTAGATTGGAAAAGAGTGCAAACAATTTAGTTAAAACCGCTTATTAGTACTGCATTAGAGAATCAGTGCTTCACTCAAAATGGATGACAATTCTCAGGGTTTAGTGTATACAATATCTTTGAATTTTTATGCATTTGTAATGTTCTTTTTTGTATTTTGAATTTATATAGCTTTTGATTGCTGAAATAAAGATTTGAAATAAAAAAAATTATCCTGGCAGTATTTTAAGATACCATCTCATGTTTAACTTGAATATCCTAATCAATTGTTTTTATATGTTTTGTTACTTTTTGAATAAACCATGAGGAACATTTTCTTCATGAACAAACTGTATTTTCCTCGGTGACCTCTAATTGGTCAGTGATTAATTACCACTCGATAATGCCTGCGGGCACAAGTAGGAAACCCAATCCACAAAATTTGGGGATTTTTTGAAGTAGTCTTTTTCCCATGTGTTTGTAATCACATGGAATCCCTACTCCATTTATACAGCACCCATCGTTGCTAAGCAGTGTTAGAGGGAGTTATATAAATGGGCCCTTCGTTAGTACTGTATTTAAAACTCACTTTCTGTCATCCAATTATCAGTAAGAACGTTGGCCGGTGCAGTTGTCTCATCCTTCTGGCCACCATCGCATCCCAACAGAGACAGCTGTATTACAGATGCTAGCAAAATAAGACAGTGTGCCAATCAATATATTTACACATCTGCATACATTAGCATAAACATATATTAGAACATATTTATTTATCAGTAATATCATTTAAACAAAGTTATCTGAATAGTAATAATATATATGTAGTTTACTATTATATTAAATATATTATCATTAAGAATAACTGG
>NW_022713434.1:0-754 GCF_011630105.1 Anneissia japonica
ATATATTGTATATTTTACATTTTTTAACACCATGTAATTCAGCTTATATGCTGCGAATTGGTTTGTTGAAGTAAAAGATGAAAGATATTTATTTATTCTGGTTTATTATTAAAACATTTTGATTTTGCAGCACAGACTGAATTGCATCAAAAGTTACATGGTTAAAACAATACAAAGGGGAACAGAAATGCAAAAAAATTAATAAAAATTAAAACGATCAGTAAAAAAAACCCCAACATCAATTAAGTTGGAACCTTACTTTTGCAATTATGTATCATTAATTACATTTGGGATGGTTGATCTACTGAAACGTCCTGTACGAAAGCTGAATTGAGACAATTTATTATTGGAGCGTAGAGAGCTCCCAGTAGCAAGTCTATGATTTACCGGGAATAAATGATTAAGGTTCTGAAGGGCATTCCTTCCGAATTTACAAACAAGTGAATGACGACTAGAATCAAGTCTGTCCAATTTAAGTGTCTCAAGGGCAGTGGTATAGGAAGTATAAAGCTGACCAAGAATTATTCTACAAGCATGTTTTTGTACTCTTTCAATTTCAGCTGATTGGGTTGCAGTTAAGGAAGAATGCCAAACAGGGCATGCGTATTCAACTATTAAGCGTACATATAAACAATAAATGTGGGCAAGGGAAATCCAAATTTCTTTAAATGACGGAGCATGAATAGTATACGACTAGCTCTTGAAACTATTTCACACCTAGTAGCTTCACCATTTCACACCTAGTAGCTTCACA
>NW_022713435.1:0-646 GCF_011630105.1 Anneissia japonica
GTATAGTAAATCATGTTTTTAACACAGGAAACTCTCATATGGTAACTAAAACAATGCTAGTTCAGGGTATTACTAGTACTACAGCACTGTAATGCATATATCTATTTTAATACACTACTGAGATAGGCTTTTATTTTTCAATCTTGATTTCAGAGATCAAAAAAAAATTTCAATTTTTTTAATCATATAGTGGTGTAGACTAGTCTTTTAAGAACATTTTGCTGGAAATTTTTTTTTTTGGATACGATGCCCCGTTATAGAGTTATGACTTTTTAAATAACATGATATCAAAAAATCCGCCCAAAAGCTTATCTTATTTCTGTTGGTTACGCACCGCTGATTCGCAATGTTTGTCATCAGTTCAAGATGTCTACCGATTCGTGAAAAAGGCCTATTCAACTCCAGACGGAATGACCAATGGCGATTGAATGCAGGATCGAATGTTGACTGTTGTGTTTATTCAATCACAAGCATCGCCATGAGTCATAACTTTTTAGTAATAATCAAGCTCTTTATAGATACCTGTCCGCTAATTATAACAATCGCTAATAAAAATGGTTAATTCGCACAACCATAATTGCAGTATGTTTGTTTTTATACAGTATTCATTTTAGCCTGTATATTTATATGCATGACGTCACGAAAA
>NW_022713436.1:0-1038 GCF_011630105.1 Anneissia japonica
CACACATAACTCTGCATTGCTGCGCCATCTTGTCAGCACTCTAGTTGTTTAATAGCTCTATGATTTCGCCTGAGCACTATCATTTTCAATGGCGCCCTCAATTTACACAGAAAGTTCAGTACAGCTAGTTACCCGTATTTTGAAACTCGAGTGTTGCGGTGCATGGGTGTAATGTACACGATTTCAATTCTTTTTAATATTTGAATAAGATGCTCTACTTGGCCTCTTTTTGGCTACGACAGTTTAATAATTTGTCATTATCAATACTAATTACCATTAATGAAATAATATTTAGTCAGAGGACTTATTTATGGTAATAATATGTATACTAAGCCTGAAGGTGGCGCTTTCCTACGGCAGCCATCTTGGATGGTACACATACACAACTCTGCATTGCTCCGCCATCTTGTCAGCACTCTAGTTGTTTAATAGCTCTATGGGTATAACTCACTTATGGTCACCAAGTAGCGTCTGGGGAACGACGCCTAAACAACTGAATATATAGAGGGCGAATCTTCTATCTTGAGTAGTTACTAGCTCTCGTGTCATCATTGATTAGCTTGTTTATTAAAGTTGATTTGTTTACTTATATAACTGTCTACTGAAGTTTATTGAGTCACGTCCCGACATAACATGGTGTCAGAGTAAACCTGGATTATAGTTTGCAAATTCAACCGAAAATTAAAAGCAACGAAAATGAGCAACGAAGAGCAGGCCCAAGTAAACAACAACGCGCAACAGGCAGTAGCCTTAGCAACGGAAATGCCCGGTGCGCAAGCGGTTTACCAGGTCAGTCCTCCTGAACAATTCACTTTTAATAAGACCGAGTCGTGGCCTAAGTGGCTGCAGCGTTTTCAAAGGTTTAGGAAGGCATCGGGACTCGATCGGAAAAGCGATGAGACCCAGATAAATACTCTAGTTTATGCTATGGGTGAACAAGCAGAGGACATACTAACATCGCTAAGATTATCAGATGAGCAGCTAAATTCGTACGTCGAAGTAGAGAAACACTTCAATGATTATTTTATCGTTAGACGT
>NW_022713437.1:0-904 GCF_011630105.1 Anneissia japonica
ACATATATACTGCCACCCACCCCAGACCAGGGAGCCGTTATGAAAGTATGAATGTGTAGGCCTACAATATTATTCCTAGCTGCGTACATGTAGTTCACTCCTGCTACCCCGCTACATAGGCTGGTATCTACCAAGCCTGTTTGGCCTTTCTCTGGGCCTAGGTTAGATTTAGCATCGCGGTTCGCTCAGTTCAAGACTTGTTTATTTCCCCCACGACAAGGGACGCTATCGCGCATGCGCTAGCGATCGTCGTAATAATAGCATTGGGAACTATCTTCACGACTCGTCGGAAAAATAGTCACTGCGATATATATTACCCGTTTGGCAGTGGAGGCCAGTAGCAGACTAGCAGTGAGAATAACACATGCGCACATACTCATGGAAGAGGTGCTTCCAAACCAATGATAATTTGCTATTCTAACGCCACCCCGCTGTTAAAAGAATATGAAATTCAGCTATTGTAGGGTATAATAATAATAATAATTCTGGATTTATATAGCGCCTCCCGTTGACACAACCTCAAAGCGCTTGAACATTATTACCCCCGGATCACTGGATCAAGCACATATGGAACACACACTCAACTTTTCAATAAAATGTAGCAATCAACTTCAAAAATCAAGGTTGTTATAAAAGATTTTGGCCAAAAAATGCTAAATAAAACAAAGAAAATGCAAAATATATTTTTATATAATTTATAATATAAAATATTTTCTAGGAGTTTAGCTTGGGTAAGCAGAGCATCTTGCTTGCCTTAACGATCCACCGCTACTGTCATTAAAACATTGACTATTTATCTGATGTACCGAAATGTCCACTGATACATTCTGTTTGTATTTAACACGCCCCAATGAGGGCGTGCATTTTAATATTTAAAGTATGTATTATGCTTTCTCATAAATTA